>NW_007259913.1:88293-135048 GCF_000164805.1 Carlito syrichta
GAGCCCAGCAGGTAGAGGGTGCAGTGACCGGGAGCAGCCATTGCACTCCAGTCTGGGAGACAGAGTGAGACTCCAACTCAAAAAAAAAAAAAAAATTGTGCTGGGCTTGGTGGCTCAAACTGTAATCCCATGCCTTTGGGAGGCTGAGGTGAGTGGATTGGCTGAGGCTGTGGGTTCGAGACCCACCCGGGCAATTTGATAGACCTCATCTCTACAATAAATCAAAAAATCAGCCGGGCGTGGTAGCACATGCCTGTAATTCCGGCTACTTGGTAGAATGAGGCGGAAGGATCGCCGGAGGTCAAGGCTGCGGTGGCCAGGAGTGGCCACTGCACTCCAGTCTGGGCGACAGAGTGAGACTCCAACTCAAAAAAAAAAAAAAACAGTGTATATTCTAACATGTTTAAACTTCAGTCACCTTCAAAATACTCTGTTTAATGTATTACACCTATCAAGATACTTTTCCCACTGCTCAAAACAGTTTTTGAATTATCAATTTTGATGCTTTTTAGTTTGTCTGCTGTTTTTTGTTTCACATCTTACACATCAGCCAAATGTTTTTTGGTTTTTGGTTTTTTTTTGAGTTTGAGTCTCACTCTGTCGCCCAGACTGGAGTGCAGTGGCATGCTTCCGGCCACCGCAGCCTTGACCTGCTGGGCTCTGGCGATCCTTCCACCTCACCTTCCAACTAGCTGGAACTACAGGCACGTGCTATCAGAATCCATGAAACAAAGTAACAGGCTAACCTACTGGCACATAAGTAATATAAAATCAAATCCCAGATTTTACAGCTTGACAATGAGAATTAGATGGTAACAGAAACATGGCTTTATGGAAGAGGAAGGTCAAGGGTCCTATAGTCCAGATTTGGGAATATGAGAAGACTCCCTGAGATCTGGTGGCACATGCTTTCACCCAGGATGAAAAAATAAGGGCCCTCCACTGTCCATCAGTTCACAGACTGAGTGATCAGAAGTAGAGCTGAAATAAGCCACCTGAATGGTGTTTTGGGTATTGCTCATTCTTCTCCATGTGGGAGGAGGAAGGAATGTGGTTACAAGTCCTGTGGCTCTAGATAAGAGGCAATATGACTTCGGTTTCTCAACTCTTAATGCTGAAAAAACAGTATTAGTAATAGGACCTTGCTATTTCATAGACCCAAAACAGTAAAAGTTGATCGAGCTGCAGATGAGGAGCGCCTCAGAACAAAAGTGAATGTGAAGCCTTGCCTAATAGTACAAAGTCATCTGCTTGTCTGCCTGGCTCCTGCCAGTCTGACACAACTGGTGGGGATGACAGGGTGCTGGACACAGGGGTGGCCAACGTTACCAAGGACTGTGGGGTTAAACAGTGTTGTCTATTGGGGCAGAAAGGGACCTCTGGGCCTGGATGCTCGCTCACTGGGAGGTACCCAGGGAAGGAAACGGTGCCTGTGCTTACGTATAAATACTGGAGTAGTATCAATAGAGGAGGGGAGGCAAGGGAGATAAAAGCACCCTCATCACCCACCATTCCGGTGAGCTAGGCTCTCTACCACTCTGCGTGCCCCATACTCCCAGCAAGGGAACCGCAGTCTTCTGCTGGCTGTTGTTGAAATGCATAACTTGGGCACACATTTAATTCCTAGGTCTCTGATCCCTTAAGAGAAAAAGGCATCCAACTTCAACTGGTGGGATTCAGATAAAGTACTCAGTGAGGAAGAGAAGCTAAAAGGACATTGTGGGTAGAGCCCTTGGGGCTTACCAATGTACTATTGTTGTGGCTTTCCCTGCTGAAGATATAATTGGTATTGCTATGTTACATGGTCATACTTTCCTGGTTCATAAGTGTCAGCACAGATTTTCTTATTTCAGGACTGCCATGTGTAGAGAGGTGATAAGGAACAAAAATGTAACTCATCCTAAAGCCTACCTCCCTGTCCTTTCCTGTGGAGTCTAGGAGAAACTTGAATTCCAGGGGAAATCAGGATTTGCAGACTTAATAAATGCCACAGTATTCATACAAACTCTTTTTTTTTTTGAGTTGGAGTTTCTGTCACCCAGACTGGAGTGCAGTGGCACACTTATGGCCACCCCAGTGGGAACCTACTGGGCTCCAGCAAACCTTCTGCCTCAGTCTTCCAAGTAGCCAGAACTACAGGCGTGCGCTACCACGGCCGACTAATTTTTTATTTTATTGTAGAGATTAGGCCTCGCCAAATTGCCCGGGCGGGTCTCGAACCTGCTGGCTCGAGCAATCCACTTGCCTCGACCTCCCAAAGTGCTGGGACTACAGGCTGAGCCACCGAGCCCGGCCAGCTCTTTTCTAGTACAACATTTCTGCCTAACAGCTACTACATATAGTTTTTTTTGAGTTAGGGGTCTCACTCTGTCACCCAGGCTGGAGTGTAGTTGGCATGATCATGGCTCACTGCAGCCTCGACCTCCTGGGCTCAGGTGATCTTCCTGCCTCAGCAACCCAAAGTGCTGGGATTCTGAGTGTGAGCCACCATGATCAGCACTTATTTTCTGCAATTTCTGCTTAAATGTTAACCTTAACAGTTGGAAAGACTTTCCTGAACACCCTATTTATTTTTTAATTTTTTTGAGTTAGAGTCTCACTCTGTCGCCCAGACTGGAGTACAGTAGCACGCTCCCAGCTACCACAGCCTCAACCTGCTGGGCTCCGGCGATCCTTCCACTCAGCCTTCCAAGTAGCTGGAACTACAGGGGTGGGCTACCACGCCCGGCTAATTTTTTTGATTTATTGTAGAGATGAGGTCTTGCCAAGTTGCCCAGGCGGGTCTTGAACCCTCAGGCTCAGGCAATCCATTCACCTCAGCCTCCCGAAGCGCGGGATTACAGACTGAGTCACTGAGCCTGGCCAGCTCTTTTCTAATACATTTCTACCTAACAGCTACTACATACACTTTTTTTTAAAGGTAATTACCTTGATAATAAGCTCCTGCTGAGCATGAGGATTTGTAACCTGTATGGTTGGATATCTTCATTTGGGAATGGATCAACTAGGACCCGATAACTAACTAGGGAAGGGTCCGTCAGGAAATGTGGAGATGGTATGTTTTAAGACTGCAGTAGGCCAGGTGCTCGTGGGATCTTGATTTTATGTGAAAAAGTGACAGTTTTGGGGGATGTTTTATCTACCACTCCCATCACCTGAAGCAAAGCCATTGGCTCAGGGGGCCCCTTGATTCCCAGAGGTTCCCTTGAATGTCTGGGTCAGTTCACTGGTGCATCAGCTCAGTTGAAAGCTGGTGATGTTCACCGAGTGTCAGTAGCTGTCCAGCCTGTGTGACAACTAGGGAAGGCAGACTGTAACCAGGGCTGGTGAGGGCAATAGGTGAACTAAAAGCTGTGAAAATTGAAAACTGAAAGCCAGAGGCCCTTAAACCAGAGGTCTAAAAACTATGGCCTGTGGTCAAAATCTGGCCTGTCATCTGCATTTATAAATAAAGTTTTCTTGGAACACAGTCATGCCTATTCATTTATGTGTTGCCTATGGCCACTTTAACACTATAATGGCAGAACTGAATAATTGTTAGAAAGACCATAAGGCCCGCAAAGCCAAAAATATTAACTATTTGGACCTTTATAGACAAAGATTGCCAAAATCTGCCTTAGACAACAGTCAGTACTCCCAAGGTCAAAGCATATTAGATTTTTACTGACTTTTGAATTATTACCAATGGCTTAGTCACCTGGGCTGCCACATGGAAGAACATAAATTGGCAGATTAAGCCAGGCTCGGTGGCTCAGCCTGTAATCCCGCGCCTTTGGGAGGCTGAGGTGAGTGGATTGCCTGAGCCCACGGGTTCGAGACCCGCCTGGGCAGCGAGACCTCACCTCTACAATAAATCAAAAAATCAGCCGGGTGTGGTAGCACGCGCCTGTAGTTCCAGCTACTTGGAAGGGGAGGCGGAAGGATCGCCGGAGCCCAGCAGGTCGAGGCTGCGGTGGCCGGGAGCGGCCACTGCACTCCAGTCTGGGCAACAGAGTGAGACTCCAACTCAAAAAAATAAATAAATAAATAATTTTTTTAAAAATTGGCAGATTATAGACATTCCTTTTTAGGAATAAACTGTGGAAACAAATCGCAGCTGACAGCTAGACAGAAGTATATGATAATAGCTCATTCTCTAATGGAATAGACTGGAATACATGCTGCTAATCAAGACTGCTGCCATTGCCTCCAGGATCTATCATCATACTGTACACAGCAACACACTCACCTCCATGGCCTGGACACAGCCAAAGTAAAGATTCCCAGTGTCTGATGCTACTGTCCATGCTGGTCTTGTTCCCCTTCAAAAGTTAGTCTGTTGTAGTGAAACAGGCCACACTGCACGGGGTCCTGGTGCCTCTTGCTCCTGACCAATTGACTCTCTCAGGCTAACACCTGCTATCCTCCACCTTTAGCCCTCGGGACTTTCATAATGCCTTTGAGTTTTTCCAGTCTGATCAACCAACTCCAGGCACACTGGCCATACATAAAATGTGTTGTGTTTTTGGGTTTTCAGCCCATTTGCAGTTTGAGAATGGTATGCCTTTTACTGCAAAGATATGCCTTTTACTGTTAAAATGGGCCAATAGCCAAGGTATTCAATGGACATTTCACATTCCTTTAACTTCCTCAGGGTGCTGGCTCTGACGAGAGGTAAAATGGTCTTAAAAAAAAAAAAGAGTCAGGCTTGGTGGCTCAGCCTCTAATCCCAGTGCTTTGGGAGGCTGAGGTGAGTGAACTGCCTGAGCCCACGGGTTCAAGACCCGCCTGGGCAACTTGGTGAAACCTCATCTCTACAATAAATCAAAAACTAGCCAGGTATGGTAGCACACGCCTGTAGTTCCAGCTACTTGAAGGCTGAGGCAGAAGGATCGCCAGAGCCCAGCAGGTCGAGGCTGCGGTGGCCAGAAGCGGCCACTGCACTCCAGTCTGGGTGACGGAGTGAGACTCCAACTCAACAACAACAACAACAAAAAGGCCAGGCACGGTGGGTGGCTCAGCCTGTAATCCCAGCACTTTGGGAGGCCGAGGCGAATGGATTGCATGAGCCCGTGGGTTTGAGACCCATCTGGGCAACTTGGCGAGACCTCATCTCTATAATAAATCAAAAATTAGTGCGCCTAAATGGTAGCGCGCATCTGTGGTTCCAGTTACTTGGAAGGCTGAGGCAGAAGGATCGTTGGAGCCCAGCAGGTCGAGTCTGCCGTGGCCAAGAGCGTGCCACTGCAGTCCAGTCTGGGCGAAAAAGTGAGACCCAACTCAAACAAACAAACAAACAAACAGACCTGGCGCAGTATCTCAAGCCTGTAATCCTAGCACTTTGGGAAGCAGACATGAGCCCAGGGGTTCAAGACCAGCCTGGGCAACTTGGCGAGACCTTGCCTCTACAACATATAAATTTTAAAAATTAGTCAGACATGGTGGCGCACTCCTGTAGTTCCAGCTACTTGGAAGACTGAGGCGGAAGGATTGCCTGAGCCCAGCAGGTCGAGGCTGCAGGGGCCATTAATGTGCCACTGCACTCCAGCCTAGGCAACAGAGTGAGACTCCAACTCAAAAAAAAAAAAAAAAAAAAAGAAAGAAAAAAAAAACATTGAAAAGAGATTTCTACTTCCTTCACACTCTCCTGATCCACACATCTCAGTAAGGTAGTTTGTTCACTCCAGTCACCAACTAGATAATGATCAGGATAAAAGGGGAGAGGACTATTTAGACTTATTCTGAAACCTGAGATTTCACTCTGAAAATTCCTGGCCATGATGCACCTATGTTTCCTCTAGTAGCAACTCCAAGCCAGTCTAATTGGTGTACCCTCTGGGTGGCAGTCTGGCAAAAAAGAGCTTAGGGAATTCAAAATTAATTCGGGTTCAATCACATGGATTCTCTTGTAGGACTAAACCTAGATCAGGGGTCAGCGAACTATCTGTGGGCTGAGTCTGGCCAGCTGCTGGTTTTTATAAATCAAGTTTTGTTGGAATACTGCCATGCCCATGTATTTATGTATTGTCTATGGCTACTTTTTGCTCTATAATGACAGAGTGAAGAAACTGACAGAGGATGTGTAGCCCACAAATCTAAAAGCATTATTAATCTGGCCCTTTACAGAAGGTTTACCAACTTCTTTCCTAATAATGGAGACAACTATTAATACTATTTGGTTAAGGACACTACTGACCAAGGCCCCCCACAGTAGCCCATGCCAGTCAAGGTGAAAAATATAAGTCTCTTTGTGAAACTGTCCTTGTTCCTCTGGCACTTGACCTCTGTAAGTAGGGGGAAAACTAATACACTTGAAGTGACTCCTCTTACACAGCAGTCCCCACCTCATCCACGGAAATACATTCCAAGATTCCCAGTGGATACCTGAAACCATGGACAGTACCAAGTCCTATATACATTACACTTTTCCCTATACATATTTACGTATGATAAGGTTTAATTTATAAATTAGGCACAGTAAGAGATTAACAACAGCTAATAGGATGAGTATAGCAGTATGCCAGCATCTTACTCTTCGGGGCTATTATTAATAAAAGGGTCACTTGAACACAAGCACTGTGACTCTGTGACAGTTGCTCTGATCACTGAGCAAGTGACTAATGGGCATGCTAAACAATGGCAGAATTCATGTCCCGGCGGATGGAGCAGGACAACATGAGATTTCATCATGCTACTCACAATGGTGCACAACCGAACATTTATGAATTGCTTATTTCTGGAATTTTCCATTTAATATTTTTGTAATGCACTTGACTGCAGGTACCAGAAACCACAAATGAGTAGAGACTACTATATTTTGCTTTATGCAGATTTCAGCTATATTTCAGTATGTTACCTTTCCCCCACAATACTGCCTTTTCCCACCCCTGCCCCTCAGCCCTCTCCTTCCAGTCTTTTTTATCTTGACCCTTTTTTGTTTTTTTGCGTTGGAGTCTCACTCTGCCACCCAGACTGGAGTGCAGTGGCATGCTCCAGGCCACCGCAGCCTTGACCTATCTTGACTCTTTACATGTTCTTCTCTGACTTAGCAGTGCAGGCTGTGCCATGTGTTTCCCAAAGTAAATGAGTTTCTTTTCTCTGCTCCAGTTCCCTCTACCTGCAGCAGCAGGGAGTTGAGACAGAAACAAATCAAATAGTTCTTAAAATGCTGCTATGAGGACTATTAAATGGCCACAAAGATACTGGCCAAATTTACACAGCAGGGGAGACCACCTGGATAGGGTTTTGTAGGGTTTCAATAGTGGAAAGTTAGGCGAGAGTAAACGTAGGGGTCTGGGATGTAAACCCAGTAGGTTAAGAGGGGGTTTTAACCCTCGAGATGGGGAATGGGTTAGGATTGGGCAAAGTCTGTGACATGATAGTTTAAGACTGGTGGACACAGGGTCTTGAAGCGAGCCTTGATGAGTAATCTTTCCAAATAAACACATTGTTTGCTCTAACAATCAAAATGTTTGTCCTGATAGCTGCTTATTTAGATAAACTGATTTACAACAATTTCCTAGAGCAAAAAGTTATATTGACATAAGTAGTCTCATTCTCAGGCCCAGTAGTTGACATAGGTAGTTTCATTCCTCAAGACAAAGTAAAAAGCAGTCAGCAAAAATTTAAAATCTTCACAAGCTGTTAAAAGAACTGTGGGTGGATGGATATTCAGTGAATATATATTATGAGTAGGAGTCTCACTCTGTCGCCAAGGCTGGAGTGCAGTGGCACACTCGCGGCCACCGCAGCCTCGACCTGCTGGGCTCAGGTGATCCTTCCGCCTCCAAGTAGCTGGAACCACAGGCGTGTGCCACACGTCCGGATAATTTTTTGATTTATTGTAGAGACAAGATTTCGCCAAGGCTGGTCTCAAATCCCTGGGCTCAGGCAATCTTCTTGCCTTCGCCTCCCAAAGTGCTGGGATTACAGGCATGAGTCACCACACCCAGTTCCAGCTAATATTAATGCTCTAAATTTTACAGTTAAAAGAAACAATTTTAGTTTTTGGCCAATCCATTATATGCTGAATTGATCCAACAAAGAAATGATTTTCGGCAAAATGGCCTGCTTCTAAGTGTTGCATAAAACTTTCTCCTTGGCTTTCTTTTTCTCTGTCTTCTCCCTTAAACTTAACCATGGCGTCATCTATAATCTATAAAGACTACCTCTAATCTTAATCTCAATCCCTGATCTCTCTTTCAGATTCAAAATTGTATTCTAACTGCCTACTTGGTATTTCTACTGGATGTTCTGATTCTTCTTCCCCTTCCTCCTCCTCCAAATTGTTTAATCACCATTCTCCTAGTGAATAAAGCTAAACACTTGAGAGTAATTCCTGATTCCTGATTGTTCTCCTTCCTTGGTTTCTCTATTCAAAACTATTCATCATGTCCCAGATCCAAAGGAGTCTCTAAGGGAGGCAGTACTCTTCAAAGTGCTGGTCACTGAGGAGATATGGAGTTTATGCAAATACATGAACCAGGCACTGTATCCTTCATGGAGAAAATCACATCAATGGAATTAAATAGTGTGCTTAGTGACAGAGTTGATTGTTAGTCTGGTTCAAGCTTCTTTGTTACAAACCAGAAATAGCTTGCTGACCAACTGCCAATCTCAGACCATTCCTTGTCCCCAAAGGGTACAAAATACGATTCTAAAGGCAAATGGAACTTTGCATGGGGAAATCACACTAGTATGACAGTGAAGACCATGTGGTCCTCCTTTTGCCTTACTGCCTAGTTTTGAAGAATTTTGGGGTTTTTTTGTTGTTGCTGTTGAGACAAGGGGTCACTCTATCACCCAGGCTGGAGTGCAGTGGTGCAATCACGGTTCACTACAGCCTCAACCTACTGGGCTCAAGTGATCCTCCCACTTCAGCCTTCCGAGTAACTGGGACTACAGGCTTGTGTTACCACAAAGTACAAATTTTTTATTTATAGGAGAATGTGTCTTAACTTATGTGATTGTTTCTCCTTTTTCAAATAAACACTATTTTAAACTTCCATCCATATAATCTGTATCTAACTCCCCTTTACTCTCCTAACAGCTGCATCATATTCCATGACAACTCTCCCACCCCAGATGCAAAGAACATCTTTATATGTCTCCTAGTTTGGGCTCTCCTCTTTTTGAGATTCAGTAACAATTTTCTAAGTGTCTCTCTATTCCCAACTTCTCCCTAATTCAAATCTCTCTCTGCTCCCAGTACAGTTCTAAAACCTTTGATAGCTCCCTACTGCTGCAAAATTAAATGCTCTTACTTCATTCTGGTCCCTAAGCCTAATTAATTCGCTTTCTATGTCACTACTCCGCTATGAATTCGGCATCCTCCATTCAAAGTGAAACACCACCTTCTGGCCTTCTCACGTATCTCTAACCTTCCTGCCTGCCAAGCCTTTATTCTTGTTATTGCCCTTCCTCTTGGAAGCATTTCCTCCAGTCTGCAACTGTCACATGCAGCCAGCCTTTAGATATAAACCTCCTTTGCAAAGCCTTTTCTAGTCCTGTATGTTCTTTACTTCATCAGAAGTTTCACAGTGCTGTTAGTCTATCTTTTACGGTGCAATCCTACTATATTATAGTTATTTATATACTTGTCTTGTACTAGTTCCTCAAGACAGCACCTCCTTGGTGCTAATGGTTTCACACAATCTTCAGCCTAGGACTTCATGTGTCATGTGTGCTCTTAAAACACATGCTTAATTGAATACTGAGCAACTCCAAAAATAAGAAACTGTGGACACAGAAGGAAACACTTGGTTCTGACCACGGAGTTCAGAGGACCATTTGTATGGAATCCTCAGGAAGACTTTAGGAAAGGGACAGTAATTAAGGGATAGGAATGAAGCTGAGCCTTAGAAGGAAGGCCAGGGCTTAGGTGACATATTCTTTGTGATACTATTTTCCAGTAGGCAGGAAATAATATGAATAACTATCACAAATGAATATTGAACCATGTGCCAGGCACTGTTCTATGAGCTTTCCATGGACTGGCTTTTAATCTTCACAATGTTACTGTTGTCTTCCCTTTACAGGGGAGAAGACAAACTCAGAGGGGTTATGCTATCTGCTCAAGACTGCAGAACTGGTAAATGTTAGATGTATGAGTAAAACCCAGCTACTCGGTCTTCCTAGCTTGCACTCTTAACCGTTACCTTTACTGATGGAAATAAAATGCCATTTTAGATCAGATGTAAGATTTATACCGAGAACTAAAGTAAGATCTGTTTATCAGGACTACGCAAGACTGAGTTTACACAGGGCAGAACCAACTGATTCCTCTTTCATGAAAAATGACCGTGGACTGAGGCCAGGAGTTCATGAGACACAATGCAAAATGTTAAATCCCACTGTTTTAGAAGTAGATTACGGAGACTGGTCTTATCCTTAAGCTGTCTAACGATCTACATGACAATATTAATGGTCTGAAATCACCAGGAAAGGTGCAATCGCCCCTGTAGCTGCAATTTCCAGGCAATCTCTGGAGTAAAATACTCAATAACAACAATAACCGTGCACGCATGGTGGCTCATATCTGCAACCCCAGCCCTTTGGGAGGCCGAGGCGGGAGGATCACTTGACCCCAGGGGCTCCTCTAGCGTTTCGTTTTGTTCTGTCAAACGGCTTTTAACTCCCGTCGGAGACAGGCCGCGCGGCCGGACGCGACCGGGCGCTGGGCTGTCGAGGCTGCCTGAGGGGCCGGCGACGCATCGGGGAGGCCCGGGGCGGAGGCCCGGGGCGGAGGGCCCGGGGCGGAGGCCCGAGGCGGAGGGCCCGGGGCAGGCCCGCCCGGCGGCCCACTAGGCACCGCGGTCCTCGGCGAGGACACGCGAACGAGGAACCCGAGGGCAGAAGCACACGCAGGGCCTCTTCGGAGGTCGGCAGGGCCGAAAGGGGCGGGGAGCTCGAGCGGCGCAGGGCCTGGCAGCTAGGAGGAGGTGCCGGGGAGGCGCGACGCGAGGCGGGACCGGGAGGACTCACAGATCCAGGAGCTGACTGACCCGCCGGGGGCGAGGCATCGCGGCAGCCCTTGGCAGCCTCTTCCGCCGTCGCAGGGCCGCCACCTCCGAGCCAGGGACCGTCCGCCAAGTGCCGCCCGCGCCGCGCGTCGGTTTTTGTGACGTCACACAGATTGTCCCGGTGACCGGGGCGGGGCTCTAGACTACAGAAGGAAAGAAGAGAGCCCGCCTTGGGGCGGAGCTACTGAGAACTGCGTCGAAGAGGCTGGGAGTGATAAAACATACAGGAGCCCTAAGTGCAAGTGAAGCACGACGGGAGTTGTAGTTCTTCCGCCCCACGGCGTGGGCTCGGGGCGGTTTCTCGGGAGTTCCAGCGCTGCCCGCGGCTCTGTTGCGTCATGGTGAGTCTAGAACCCTCCTGCAGCCAAGGGAGTGCTGAGAGGTCGGGGCTTTTAGTGAAGGAATGCGTTGGATGCTGCGCCTCACGGAAGACCTCCCTGGATACGGACTCCGTGGACATCAAATGTCATTGACATCGAAGCGTTTTAGAGGACCCGAGAGTTTCCTAAACAGGTTTTGTTTTTCGGGGGGTTTTTTTGAGTTGGAGTCTCGCTCGGTCGTCCAGACTGGAGTGCAGTGGCCGCTCCCGGCCACCGCAGCCTCGACCTGCTGGGCTCCGGCGATCCTTCCGCCTCAGCCTTCCGAGTAGCCGGAACTACAGGCATGCGCTACCACGCGCGGCTGATTTTTTGATTTATTGTAGAGATGAGGTCTCGCCAATTTGCCCAGGCGGGTCTCGAACCCGCGGGCTCAGGCAATCCACTCACCTCAGCCTCCCCACAGCGTGGGATTACAGGCTGAGCCACCGAGCCTGGCTTACTGAGCACTTTTTAATGGAGCACGTCCTGAACTACATAAACCTCCCATGCTTTTTGGGGGGGTGGGAGTGGGGGGAAACAGGGTCACAGAATCTTGCTCTGTCGCCCAGGCTGGAGGGCAGTAGTGTGATCGTAACTCACTGCAGCCTGGACCTCCTGGGCTCAGGAGATCCTCCCGCCTGAGTAGCTGGGGCTGCAGGCGTGCACCGCCACACCTAGCTAATTTTTAAATATTTTGTAGAGACGGGGGCCTTGCTATGTTGCCCAGGCTGGTCTTGAACTCCTGGATTCAAGCGATCCTCAGGCGTCAGTCTCCCAAAGCCCTGGGATTATGGACGTGAGCTGCTGCTCCTAGCTTTGTGCTTTATTTCGTTAATTAACCGTGTTCACGGTAACCCTGTGAAGTTGCAATTATTTAGCCTTATTTCACAGATGAGGATACCAGTAAATATGCTCAGTAAAAATGTCATCACGGGAGAGGAGTGGACTTGTATTCAAATCAGAAAGAAGTCTAAAGGAAGATGCACCTTTCTCCCGGTGGAATGATCTCTCTGGTTCTGCTGCGGAGTCCATACTGCTTTGTGATGCTTTTTCATTCTTCCTTGTTAGATTAATTTGTTGTTTATGTCTCTAGCTTTTTTTGGTAAACTCCTTGAAAGTTGGAACCCACTTCTGTTCATCTGTTCAGGATGCTGTCGTTAAACCAGCATGCCTTTATCAAGCACTGAATGATGGCCAAGGATTGTGCAGGGTGCTGAGTGTAAGGAAGAGAATTATTTATTTTTGACAGTAAGCTACAAGCTGTACATAACTGCTTTTTGCTGAGTTACTTTCTCCTTTTTTTTTTTTTTTTTTTTGCAGGCTTTTACTTTAGGTGGGCTTTTCATTTAAACTGTAATGGCAACCAAGTAAAACAAAATTTTGTAAGCCAGTTGGCAAATAAGACATGCAAATGAAGTAAGTTTGTTATATTTATGTTAACCAGTTAATAAATAGAACATAAAGCCAGGCTCGGTGGGTCAGCCTATAATTCCGCGCCTTTGGGAGGCTGAGGTGAGTGGATTACCTGAGCCCGTGGGTTCGAGACCTGCCTGGGCAGCGAGACCTCATCTCTACAATAAATCAAAAAATTAGCCGGGCGTGGTAGCGCGCGCCTGTAGTTCCAGCTACTTGGAAGGCTGAGGCAGAAGGATCGCCGGAGCCCAGCAGGTCAAGGCTGAGGTGGCCAGCAGCCACTGCACTCCAGTCTGGGCGACAGAGTGAGACTCCAACTCAAAAACAATAAAGTAAAATAAGTAAATAAATAGAACATACAAATTAACTAGGTAACCCAATTAATGTATAACATGCAGGCGATGTTTGGGAAATTAATGTAACCTTTGGAAGTACCCAAAAAAACTCCGTTAAAATTCCCCCAAATAGTTCGAAGTTCGGTTCTAATAAAAAGTAGCGTGGCCAAATTTTAGTAATTTATATAAATAATAAGCCTTCTGTTTCATCTTAAAAAAAATAAAACTATGCCCTTTATTGGCTACCACAGGCCCTTCCCATGTCTCTCCTTAAAATGGGAAATGGGGGGAGGTCTGAGCCCCCACAAGAAAAAAAAAGCCTTAGAATTCACTTTCCTGTATTCCTGCCTTATAATCCTCAAAAAGCCAGAAGTATGTGTGTGTGGGGGAGGATGGCCCCAAACAAAAATCTATCAGGAATTCAGGAGTCAAAACCCCCAAACTCTCAACATATTTATCCTTACTTGAAAAGGGAATTGGAACCATGCCAAAAAAATATTAAAAGGTTTCCCTTTCCTCCTGGAAATTCTGTTGAACCCAGGACTCTAATGAGAGAGATAGAGACCACAAAGAGCCAGCTCCGATGCAAACACACGAGGGTCTTTATTCAGGCTCGAGTCTGGGCTCACGCATGAAGCCCGTAGAGGCTTCATGGACCAGAGCCCCAATCCACAATGGCAAGCAGTTTTTATGCACGATTACAGAGGGAGGGGAAAGAACTTTAAACTTGATTTTTCATGATTGGGTAATTTCTCCTAATGGGGACGGGAACACTTGGTATTGGTGGGTGCTGCCTGTGATTGACAGAAACCCACTTAACGGGCAGAGTGGAATCTTAGATAATTTAGGTCCATACAGTCCCTGCCTATGAAGTAACCTGAGCCGGCAGGCAAAGGGTTACATTAGCCCTTTAGTTTACCGATCCAGCCCAAGGTATGCTTAGGAAAGCTTGTTAGCTTAACATTTACATAACATAACATAGTCATTATAGGACAACAAAAGCCAAACTTAACAAAGTTTTAAATATGAATGCTGCAAACACATACAGTGAATGTGGGGTAGAAAATCATATACTAATTCTGGGAATTTATAAAATATCACAAGCGTATTATAGCAAGGCAGTTTCTTTTATAAAAGTCTTTGATCCCTTCAGGTTTACATAGCCACTGCGTGTAAATTATCACTGGGATAAAAACCGGTGATAGAGAGCAGCTGGTGCCTCTGAGTCTGCTGCCACCTTGTAGGAATGTCTGAAAGGGGCTTATCGCATTATCATTTACATCCAGTTGTAAAAGCAGAAGTTAGCCTACTAATTTGGGGCTGACAATGCTTAACCCAAGAGTTCTAAATACAAATACTACTTACTCCATTATACAATTGGTCACGACCCGGCACCGACATATGCCTAATTCTATGGGGTCTGAGGTAGGATTTAAAGTACTAAGATTTCATTTGAGGTAGAATTTAAAGTACTAAGATTTCATAAAATACATGAGGTAGGAATACACAAAATATATAGTAAACATGAGGTAGGGATATATGAAATATAGTGAACTAAACACTACTTTTACAGCAAGTATTGTTTTTTAAGTTTCTTGGTTTCTTGGGTCTCTCAATAGCTCCTAAGTCTATTTTTGTCCTCTCAATTCAAATAAAAGGTGAAAACTGTTCCCCTTAAGGGAAGTCCCACTGGAACAACAACAACAACAAAATTGGTTTTGTAAATTCTCCACTCACCAGTACAAAAGCAAAACATTTTAAAAAATAAAATCACTCCTAAAAAGCCCACTAAGATTGGCTAATCAAGTTAATCAATTTCTTGAGCCTAGCATATGTACTTAAGTAAAACTAATGCCAATTATAAATACCTTGTTTACTGGTAAAAATAATAATTAAACAGCTAAGTCCATCACGAAACGGAATCATTCCCGAACCCCAGGTGTACAGCCTGCTAAACAAAGGTATCCCATACTAACCCTAAAATAAAACAATAATAACTCCAAAAATAAAGTAAAAATGCAAAATTTTAAAAAACTAGTAATTAAAGGCATTAAAAAATCTGCCCCAAGGTCTCAAAATATTTCTAAAACATTTAAAATTCAACCAGAAAGGGAGGAAACTTCCACAGCCTTTTTTACAACTCTAAAACCAAATGAAAAAATATTCTAAATTAAATCCAAAAGCCTTGTAAAACAAAAATTGTTAAAAACAGACTTTGAACTGGGCTCAGTGGCCCAGCCTGTAATCCCATGCTTTGGGAGGCCGAGGTGAGTGGATTGCCTGAGCCTGCGGGTTCGAGACTCACCTGGGCAACTTGGCGAGACCTCATCTCTACAATAAATTAAAAATTAGCCAGGCGTGGTAGCGCGCGCCCGTAGTTCCAGCTATTTGGAAGGCTGAGGCGGAAGGATTGCTGGAGCCCAGCAGGTCGAGGCTGCAGTGGCCGGTGTGGCCACTGCGCTCCAGTCTGGGCGACAGAGTGAGACTTCAACTCAAACAAACAAAAACAGACTTTGTTACTAGAAGCTGGCCCACCATTGCTACAAAGTTACAAAAACTAAAGAAATAAAATAAAAGACCCATTAACAAGCTGTTGAGGGAAGCACAAAAAAGTGTTAAGTGAGATGAAGAAAAGCAAAGGCAAAAAGCTCAAATTATAATATACACTGTTAGCCAGCTCTGGTGGCTCAGCCTGTGATGTGCTTTGGGAGGCCGAGGTGAGTGAATTGCCTGAGCCCACGGGTTTGAGACCTGCCCGGGCAACTTGACAAGACTTCATCTCTACAGTAAATCAAAAATTAGCCAGACATGGTAGCGTGCGCCTAGTTCCAACTTCTTGGAAGGCTGAGGCGAAAAGATCTCCTGAGCCCAGCAGGTAGAGGCTACAGTGGCTGTGAGCATGCCACTGCACTCCAGCCTGGGCAACAGAGTGAAACTCCAACTCAAAAAAAAACCTTGCTGCTCAGGAGGGTATCAGTAGTACTAACTCTAAATATGCTTATGGGATTGCATACCTTTGGGAAAATATGGACAGAGCGAGGCCTAATAAATAGTAAAGGAAAAGAGTTAATACATGGGTAATTAATTAAACAGGTCATAGAAAACTTGCTAACCCCCACTGAAACAGCAGTCACCCATAAATGGTCATCAACGGAAAAACTCCTTGCAGGCAGTAGGTAATAGGTTGACTGATGAAGTAGCCAAGGAAGCAGCCGTAGAAAATGAAGTTAAGCCGGGCTCGGTGGCTCAGCCTGTAATCCTGCGCCTTTGGGAGGCTGAGGTGGTGGATTGCCTGAGCCTGCAGGTTGGAGACCCGCCTGGGCAGCGAGACCTCATCTCTACAATAAATCAAAAAATCAGCCGGGCATGGTAGCGCATGCCTGTAATTCCAGCTACTGGGAAGGCTGAGGCGAAGGATCACCGGAGCCCAGCAGGTGGAGGCTGCGGTGGCTGGGAGTGGCCACTGCACTCCAGTCTGGGTGACCGAGTGAGACTCCAACTCAAAAAAAAAAAAAAAAAGAAAATGAAATTAAGCTTCTAAGTCTTACCCCAATTGTACCTTTCATCAAGGTAAAACCACTATTTGCAGGAAAGGAAATTGAAGAAATAAAATAGGTGCAATTTCAACAGACGATGGAAAATGAGTTCTTCCTGATGGTAGAGAAATGGTTAATAAACCTATCATGTGGGAAATCATGACAATATTTCATAGAGGGAGTCCCTGGAGCACTCAAGCTATGTGCAATGTGATCCTCAAATTGTATGGATGTTTAGGTATCTATGCTATTGCTAAACAAATTTGTGAAGAATGATAAATTTGCTCCAAAAAAAGTATAATCAGATCATCATTAAAGAGAGGAAGACCTCCTGGCCTAAGGCCTTTCCAAAGTGTACAGGTTGATTTTATTGAATTACCCAAAATAAGAAAACTTAAGTATTTATTAATCACCTTACTGGATGGGTGGAAGCATACCCCACAACCACAGCTACAGCTGGGTACTAATAAAAACATTGTTAGAACAAATGATCCCTATATTTGGCTTAATAAAGAACATTGACTCAGATAATGGAAGCCATTTTACTTCAAAGATATTACAAGGTATTGGAACAGCCCTTCAAATACAATGGGAATTTCATACTCTGTGGCCCCTGCCATCGTCAAGGAAAGTGGAACAAATGAACCAAAACTTAAAAACACATATAACTAAACTTATGTTGGAAACAAAATTGCCATGGGTCAAATGCCTCCCAATAGCCCTTCTTAGAATTAGAATTTCTCCCAGAAAGGACCTGGTACTATAGCCCTGTGAACTATTATATGGATTGCCCTATTTAAGCACAATCACAGATTTATCAACTTGAAACTAAAAATCAATTTTAAAAAATATGTTTTGGCTATTTCCTCTATCTTATCCTCTCTTAGATTGAAGGGGCTCCTTGCTCAAACCCTTCCTCTTGAGTTTACAGTTCACCAGTTTCAACCTGGATCAAGTCCTGAAAAAAACTAAGCTCCTATCAAGCTGGGAAGGACCCTATCAAGTGATTCTGACAACTGAGACAGTCATACAAACCTGCTGATCAAGTCCTGAAAAAAAACTAAGCTCCAACCAAGCTGGGAAGGACCCTATCAAGTGATTCTGATAACTGAGACGGCCATATAAACTGCTGAAAAAGGGTGAACACACCATACCTGCATTAAAAAAAAAAAAAATCACAGCCGGGCTCGGTGGCTCAGCCTGTAATCTCACCCCTTGGGAGGCTGAGGTGAGTGGATTGCCTGAGCCCGCAGGTTCGAGACCCACCTGGGCAACTTGGCGAGACCTCATCTCTACAATAAATAAAAAATGAGCCGGGCATGGTAGCGCGCGCCTGTATTTCCAGCTACTCGGAAGGCTGAGGTGGAAGGATCGCCGGAGCCCAGCAGGTCGAGGCTGTGGTGGCCAGGAGTGGCCACTGCGCTCCAGTCTGGGCGACAGAGTGAGACTCCAACTAAAAAAAAAAAAAAAAAAAAAAAGAAGGAAGCTACAGCGACTATAAAATGTTTTGTAATGCAAGACATTGTAGTCTTCATATTAAACAAAAATATTTTTTTAAAAAATCATCAAAGGATATTACAGTACCAGAGAACACTCCCATTAAATGGGAAGTCTCTCAAACTGAACCACTGAAACTTAAAATTCAAGAAAACCTAACGTATTCCTCTATAGCATACAGAAGAAGGCCTCTTTTCTCATAGCACTTCCAATTGCATTTCTTATTATATGTATGTTTATTGCTTTTATTGTTATTTATTTTATTGTTTGCAAAGGTCTTTTTAATCCTGAGCAACCACGGAACCTTTGCTTACCTTGAAGGTATTACTAATTCTAACCATAGTAATAAAAGTAAAGAACGGTTCATTATTAAGATCACTAAAACTCCCCAGTAGCTATTAAGTTTAATGCCTGTTCTGTCCTGACATGCGGAAGTCTTCACAACCAAAGAAAATTATCTATGGTTGACAAATACCTTTGTCCTGATACCAGTGCTGAAGATGGTCTGACGTGTCAAAACAAAATATGAGGGGGCTGACCCCTGTGTTATAAGTCGCATGACTTTACTCACGTCAATTAAGCGTTGCTGGGACTGATCTGGTGTCTTTTGAACCACTCAATGTAAAGAATGAACAGCTCCAGTAGAAAAAGGAACTTAAACATAAAATTCAACTTATAAGAGCGACTACTCCTCCTAGTTGTCAACATTTACAATGTAACCTGTTGTTATGAACAATAACCCAACCTCAACTCATAGACAGAGATCCTGTGATACCCTAGGAAATACGGGTTAGGAGCAGCCATATCTGGACAGAACCCTCTAGGTAGATTTTGAATAAAATTTGTGGGCTTGGTGGCTCAGCCTGTAATCCGAGCACTTTGGGAGACTGAGGCAAGTGGATTGCCTGAGCCCATGGGTTTGAGACCCACCCGGGCAACTTGGCAAGACCTCGTCTCTACAATAAATAAAAAATTAGCCAGGCAAAAAAGTAGCGTGTGCCTGTAGTTCCAGCTACTTGGAAGGCTGAGGCGGAAGGATTGCAGGAGCCCAGCAGGTTGAGGCTGCGGTGGCCAGCAGCATGCCACTGCCCTCCAGCCTGGATGACAGAGTGAGACTCCAACTCAAAAAATAAAATAAATTTAAAACTAAATAAAATTAGTTGCAATGCCTTCAGAATCTTCATCATCCAGCAATACTGCCCAAACCCTTTACAGCTTTGGGAATTAAACCAAACTAATCCTAAGAATAATCCTGGCAAGGTAATAATTATGGAAGTAACAAACTTGAAACAAACTTTAGAGATTAAAACAGGATATGGGAACACAAATACCTGGGTTAAATGAATAAAATATACAATAACAAGCCTTAACAAAAATAATGGTAATGCTTGTGCCACAGGTAGGCTACAGGCTCAAATAGTTCCATTCCCTATTAACTGGGGCACAAACTCCAAAGAAATAAATTTGTTTGTTGGCTCTTTATCAAGATGAGGATGCCTAGGGGAATGAAACCTGCTGCCGTCTCTCCCTGCTCTTTTCACCTGTAAAGACGTCAAATCCGAAGGTGTAGCCTTCCTTCTCCATAGGTAAGGGGAATCACTCCTCTTGTCTCTCCAGAAGAGAGGATGATTTCACCACTCTTGCCGGGCATCTGCAAACCTGTACCCATGTCCTTGATGTGTCTGGGTCAACTAAGGCCAGTCCTCGAACTTTAACATTCCTCAAGTGGATGTTTGGTGGTACTGTGGAGATACGACAATTTGAGCCCTGTTGCCACCCAAATGGATGAGAACCTGCATTTTGGTTCAATTGGCTATTCCATTCACCCTGGCATGTTATGACCCACTAATAACTACTAAAAGAATCAAACAGTCATTACCTGAACCACCAGTACCTGGCTCATTTAACTCAAATGTATATCTAGATGCTATAAAGGCCTCTAGGGGAGTTCCTAACAAATTCAAAGTTCGAAATCAGATCGTTGCAGGATTTGAATCTCTCTTTCGGTGGGTAACTATACATAAAAATGTAAAGTGGATCAATTGTATATATTATAATAGAGAAATTTATTAATCATACTAGAAATGCTATTAAAGGAATTGCTAAACAACTAGATGCTGCTAGTAGGATAACATGGGAAAATAGTACGACCTTAGACATAATACTAGCAGAAAAAGGGGGAGTATGTGTCATGCTAGAAGAACAATGCTGTACTTTTATCCCAAATAATTCAGCCTCTGATGGGACTATTACCAAAGAATTACAAGGATTGAGTACTCTGGCCAATGAATTGGCTGAAAACTCTGGTTTCAAAAATCCCTTCACAGATTGGTTAAGTAATTGGTTTGGAAAATGGAGAGGAACAATTCTCTCAATTCTAACCTCCCTTATAATGGTAATAGGGATATTAGTTGCTCTGGAATGCTGTATTATTCCCTATGTCAGAGGCTTGGTCCAGAAACTAATTGAAGCAGCTATAACAAAGAAAATAGGCCAGGCACAGTGGCTCAAGCCTGTAATCCCAGCACTTTGGGAGACTGAGGCAAGAGGATTGGCTGAGCCCAGGTGTTTAAGACCAGCCTGGGCAACTTGGTAAAACCTCATTTCAATAATAATAATAATAATAATAAAATTAGCCAGGCGTGATAGCACGTACCTGTAGTTCCAGCTACTTGGAAGGCTGAGGCAGAAGGATTGTCTAAGCCCAGCAAGTTGATGCTGGGGTGGCCGTGAGTGAGCCACTGTACTCTAGCCTGGGTGACAGAGTGAGACTCTCACTCAAAAAAAAAGAAAATAGAAAATGCTTATGAGTTATGGAAACGAAACTAAATTTTAAAGAAGAAAGTTAATTACTTAATAAACTTAAAATTAATCTCATTATTAAATCTAAACCCCAAAATGAAAATATAGTCAAAAATACTTAAAAAGAGGGGGACGATTGTAAGAAAAAGAATGATTTATTTTCACAGTAAGTCACAAGCTGTATGTAATTGCTTTTTGCTGAGTCACTCCCTGCTTCTTGTTCTCTTTTTTGTGGGATTTTACTTTAGGTGGGCTTTTTCATTTAAACTTCAACGGGAACCAATTAAAATAAAATCTTGTAAGCCAATTGGCAAATAGGACATGCAAATGAAGTAAGTTTGTCATACTTATGTTAACCAATTAATAAATAGAGCATACAAATAAACCAACCAGGTAACCCAATCGATGTACAACATGTAGGTGACATCCAGGAAAGAATGTAACCTCTGGAAATACCCAGCTCATGAGGAAACAGGGGAGGGGCTTGTGTTGTTAGGGCTTAAATATTCTGGCTGAAACTGCTTTGATGTGCCCGCTCATCCGAGAGACACCTGTTCTTGCAAGAGTGTTATTAAAAAGTTGCTTCACTCTACTGGTCTCCAAGTCTCTGTGTCATTTTTGAATGACCCAATTTTTTTTTTGAGTTGGAGTCTCACTCGGTCACCCAGACTGGAGTGCAGTGGCTGCTCCCAGCCACCGCAGCCTCGCCTGCTAGGCTCCGGCAATCCTTCCGCCTCAGCCTTCCGAGTAGCCGGAATTACAGGCATGTGCTACCATGCCCGACTGATTTTTTGATTTATTGTAGAGATGAGGTCTCGCTGCCCAGGCGGGTCTCGAACCCACGGGCTCAGGCAATCCACTCACCTCAGCCTCCCAAAGGCGCGGGATTACAGGCTGAGCCACCAAGCCTGGCTCAGAGTAACTGTTAAATGCCAAGATGGAGGCCAAGCGCAGTGGCTCATGCCTATAATGCCAGCACTTTGGGAGGAGGAGGCAAGAGAATTGCCTGAGCCCATGGGTTTGAGACTAGTCTGGGCAACAATAAATCAAAAAATTAGCCAGTCGTGGTGGCATGTGCCTGTAGTTCCAGCTACTTGGAAGGCTGAGGTGGAAAGATCACCTGAGCCCAGCAGGTTGAGGCTGTGGTGGCTACGAGTGTGCCACTGTACTCCTGCCTAGGTGGCAGAGTGAGACTCTGACTCAAAAAACAAACACCCCTCCTCCCAAAAGATCTTAGGCTGGGTGCTAAGATGGGGTTAGTTCTGTGGGAGCATGCATGGGGTGGGGGTGCAGGTCAGAGAGACAAAGGTGGTCTATAAGTAGTGTGGGATGACCATACTGGGAAGTGATGCTGGATGAGAGTGGAGCAGGAGTTGGCCAACTCTCTTTTTTTTTTTTTTTGAGTTGGAGTCCAGCAAGCAGCACCTCCACCAATGAACAGACTCCATTCTTGCTTTGAGCCTCTGAAACCAATGAACTTTGTTTCCAAGCAGTGTATGTGAATTTTCTCTCTTAATAGTGAAAACTTTCCCCTGCTCTTACTTCTTTAGACCTGTGGCTCACCATAGCTAGGCTCCCTAGATTAAAATTATTTTTGCTCACTTCCAAATAAATTCACTCTCTTTGTGAGAAATCTATCTCTATTATCTTTTTAACATGACAGGGCCAAATAACAAATATTTTTGGTTTTGTGGACCATGCTGGCTTGGCCACAGCTGCTCAACTTGTAACTCGTAATCAGCCATAGGATGAATGGGCAGGACTGTGTTTCAATAAAACTTTATTCTAAACACTGAAGTTTGAATGTCATGTAATTTTAACTATCATGAAGTATTTATTTACTTTTTCATCTTTCTCTGTCATTTATAACTGTGGAAAACCATCCTTAAATTGAAAGATGTACAAAAGCAGGCGTGGACTAGATTTGACCCTTGGGCCATTTGCCCATTTGCCCTTTCCTGATCTAGAAAGCCAAAGTGTGGCCTGATGGCTTGTTAAGTTAGACAGTTTACGCTTTGTCTGGAAGACTTTGGGCAGAGTCATTGATGGGCTCTAAGGAAGGACAAGACATGCATAGGGGAAGTAAGTTTTAGATAACTCTAGCTGTGATGTAGTTAATGAGTTAGACAGTTCACAGGTAGAGATTGGGAGACTAGATTGGAGATGTTTGATGACAGCCTAAACTAAAGTAACAGCAGTGGATTGGACAGATTCAAAGGTAGAATTGATGGGATTTGGAGAGTGATTGGAATAGGGATTGGGGTGAGGGAAAGGGAAGAACTGAGGTTAATTTCTAGGCTTTGGATTTGGGGAATTGGGTGGCACGTGGTGGTCCTATTTATTGAAATGAAAGGATAGAGAGGTTTTGTTTTTTTGAGGAGGAGATTATTTAAATTTTAGACACGTGTGTCAGGAAAATATAGCCTTGAACCTATAGATCTGGAAACCTATAGATCTGGAAATGGTGCTGGTTTGCTTTTCAAGAAAAGATTGGTTTGCGACCTGCCTGGGTAACTTGGCGAGACCTCATCTCTACAATAAATCAAAAATTAGCTGGGCGTGGTAGCACGCACCTGTAGTTCCAGCTACTTGGAAGGCTGAGGTGGAAGGATCGCCGGAGCCCAGCAGGTCAAGGCTGCAGTGGCCGCTCCCAGTCTGGGTGACAGAATGAGACTCTAACTCAAAAAAAAAAAAAAGATTGAATAGTAGTGTTAAGATTAAGGTATTTACACAGGAATACAGCAATTTTTTGGAAGAATACTCAGCTGCTCTGGGAGTCAATTCAATCTTGGAAGACCTTGACAGCAGATAAGAGTGGTAACTCACTGTCTTACCTATCTGTTGAGGATGGTAGCTGTCCATCTGGGTCTTTCCATTGAGCACTGATTCTTTTTTTTAAGTTGGGGTCTTACTCTGTCACCTAGGCTGGAGTGCAATGGTACGATCATGGCTCAATGCAGCCTCAATCTCCTGGACTGAAGGAATCTGCTCTCCTCAGCCTCCCAGAATCTGCTCTCCTCAGCCTCCCAAGGCTAATTTTTCAATTTTTTTGTAAAGACAAGATCTCGAACTCCTGGACTCAGGCGATTCTCCCACTTCAGCCTCCCAAAGGGCTGGGATTATAGGCATGAGCCACTGCGCCTGGCTGCAATGATTCTTTAAGACCAGAAAAGTGCAGGTCAGTGTTTGGGTTCCTACACACTTCCAGATAGTCAAAGGAAGTTGTAGTAATTGCTTTTATTCTTTTCTTTTAAAAAAATCTAATTAAAAGAAAATAAAAACAAAACAAAAATTACATAACAAGGTAAGCTAAAAATATTTCTAGCCAATTTATTTTAAAGGTCAAAGCTGAGTGACCCACAATTCTTAGATTTTTTAAAAATTATTTTCTGCAGATTTTAGGACTTGTAGTATCCCCAAGCCTACCTCTCAGGTATTTTGCATAACTGTATCAAGAACTCCTTATTTGGGTCTCTTTCTACTGAATTAGATAGATCTGATGTACACCGTGGTTGCCTTGCCACACTCGCTTCATTCCTCCTTGGCTTTATAGCAGCCGTGTGGTTTGGGGAAGTGACTCTATTTTCAGAGGTGGGTCCAGATTAAGGCTAGTCACTGACGACTGCAGTGATGGATTCAAAGATTAGTGGGAGTGGTGGCCTAAACCAACCAAGAAATCGTGATACAGTCAACCTACCATTTCTAGGGGTTCTACATCCATGGTTCAACCAACCATGGATGGAAAATATTCGAGCAAAAAAATAAAAATTAAAAATACAAATTTAAAAACCAATGCAGTATAACACCTATTTATGTGGCACGGACATTGTATTATGTATTATAAGTAATCCAGAGATGATTTAAAGTATACAGGAAGATGTACACAGGTTATATGCAAACTCTATGCCGTTTTATATAAGGGACTTGAATATGTGCAGATTTTGGTATCCACAGGGGTCCTGGAACCAATCTGCAGATACTGGAGGGATAATTTTACTCCCTCAGTCACAGGGATTGGTTCAAGAATAGGCAAGTGGGCCTGGCATGCGTTTGGGGCCATAAGAAGAAGAACACATTTTGCTGGAGCTTTCTGGGACAGAAGCTGCCGCCAACTTATGACAAAGCTTTATGGAACAACACCCTTTGCCTTGTTGGATGAAGTTAAACAGAGGAAGTTAGAATATGAGAATTACAGAACAGCCAGTGTCCTGACTGAACACGCCTGAGTGCCTACTCTCTGTTATATAATTCAGTAAGTTCTGTTGCATAACTCAGTAAATTCCCTTTGTTGTTGATAAAATCTATGGAGTTGAATTTTCTGTTTCTTGCTGCCCCAAAACACCCTAACAGTTACATATTCATAGAAGTCACCACATACAGGGAAAACTGAAGGTATAGGAATGAATGAGCTCACCTACCATGTATATGCGGAGAACAACAAGGAAATGTCCTTGGAGAGAGCATGCAGGAACACACTTGTTGGCTGGCAATTGACACCAAGTAGCTAAAGAGGTGGGGAAAAACAGGAAGCGGGGTGCTGCAGAAGATAAACAAGTGATCCAAATGGTCCCATGCTCCAGAGAGGCCAAGTAAGATAAAACTGAAAGGGATTTAATAGTTAGAAGGTCATTGAGCCTCATCGAGGTGGTGGTGGAGGGCGCAGCCTGGTCTTAATGAGCGGAATGATGGGAGATGAAGAAGTGAACACCTAAGAGCTCATTTGTCACTCACAATAAAAGATCACTGAAACAGTTGGGCATGGTGGCTCACACCTGTAATCCTAGCACTATGGGAGGCTGAGGCAGGAGAATCGCATGAGCCCAGGAGTTTGAGACAAGCCTGGACAACATAGCAAGACCTTGTCTCTATAAAAACAAAAAAGAAAGAAAGAAAGAGAGAGAGAGAGAGAAAGAGAGGAAGGAAGGAAGGAAGGAAGGAAGGAAGGAAGAAAGAAAGAAAGAAAGAAAGAAACCAAGAAACCTCAGTGGAATGAACAGCTGCTTTCTTTCCAGACTTGGACTAAGAAATATATTGCTCAAAGGTGTAGCCATACTTCAAAGCAGGCAAAATGGGACAGTTGAGAACGATTGATGGAGCTTCTAGGTCTCAAACATGATAAATACATGATCTCATGTAATCATCAAACAAATCTGTGGTGTCATGCTATAGACGAAGGTGATAGGCTTTCCAAATAGAAAGATCTGTCAAATTCTTTTTTTTTTGAGTTGGAGTCTCACTCTGTTGCCCAGACTGGAGTGCAGTGGCCATTCCCGGCCACCGCAGCCTCGACCTGCTGGGCTCCAGCGATCCTTCCACCTCAGCCTTCCAAGTAGCTGGAACTACAGGCGCACACTACCATGCCCGGCTAATTTTTTGATTTATTGTAGAGATGAGGTCTCGCCAAGTTGCCCAGGTGGGTCTCGAACCCGCGGGTTCAGGCAATCCACTCACCTCAGCCTCCCAAAGGCACGGGATTACAGGCTGAGGCACCGAGCCCAGCTGATCTGTCAAATTCTAAAGACCAGGCTCTTTCTACGCTATATGAGTGCTCAGGAGAGGTTTATAGTGTATCCAGGACCAGCAATATACCTTGCTTTTAAAGTAAATTGTTGAGAATTTTAAGATGTGACAATAGAGCATTAAACCAAGGTGGAGACTGTGTGGCCGCATATGTCACCCACCCATGAGGCCAGCCTTGAGAACATCCAATCCCAGGACTTCCCAGCCACCAAATGTTCAGGAAATTTTTGTCAAAATAAAACTGTGGAACAAGTTTGAGCATACAGGGAAACATTTTTACTAGCAGCTCAAGGAAGTCAGACTTTCAGAAGTAGTGGCTCATCAAATAGAGGAATTTATAGCTCAGATGAAATGGCAGATATTTATAGCTCAGATATGACCATTAATTTGGATTGGATAAGAACAAGATGTTCCTGTCTTTTGGTAAGAAAAACAGGATGCTCTTGTTGTTGTGGCTTATCTCTGGAGGCAAAGCTTTTAGGATTTCCTGTAAGTTAAGGCTTTTAGAAGGTTCCTGCTAGTCATGGTTTATCTTGGCATGCAAGGTTATTAGGAATGGGTACCTTTCCTGGTGCCCTGGAAGTGATTTGTCGCCAGGGCTAGACTAAGGACAAGATGTCATTTTCCCTTTCTCCCCTCTTTGCTCACTGTGCCCGTCTTACTGTACTTTTCTCTAGCTCAGAACCACCCCCATTTCCTACTTTAGGTGGCATCTACAGTCAACTTTGTTATAGTTTATTGCTTTGGGTAGGTTCTAGAAGAATAATAAACAAAATTACTTTTCTTAAATCATGCTGTTAATTCACAGCATAATATATCAGTTATATATGGACTCATGTTTTAAAATATTAAAAAATAGGTCTATATCATGATTATGCATATCTTATTTATGTGTGTGTGTGCATTTACACCAGCAGAAAGGTATAAGCCCAGGTAAGTCCCTACTTTATTATTCTACCACATGGAGGTTATTTTCACAAAGGAGTGCCCTTGCCTCCACCCTTTGAGGCAATAATACATGCTCTTTGTGTTTAGTTTCCTTTTATAGCTCATATTATGTCTTACTCCAAATTGGAAACAACACTGCCCACGCTCATGGATTCTTATGTATTGTTAAAATTTCCCATCGGCTAGAAATACTTGCTTTAATTTGTGTCCAGGCCACAGACCTGTGTCTTTTGAATTTGCGGCCTATGACTCAGGATCCAATCAGGTAACAGCTGGGTAAAGTCAAACAGAATAAGCAAGGGGAGATTAGTAAAGAGGCTGTTCAAAGGGTGTGGGCAGAGTTAGGGGAAAGCAAAGTCATGGTGGCCCAATACTGAGGGACTACAATAGCAGGACACCCTTACGCCTTCTAGTCCTGAAAGGGCAGCCAGTGGGAGAAGTTACTCAAACCTTGCAAGTGTGGCCACAGGTGAAGCCACCTTCAAGGGGAGGTGGCCTTTGGTTTGGTAAAGCCACCTGGCTAGCCTGTGGCAACCCAGTCAGGAAGGAGCTATAAGAATATTCTAGCCAGGCTGGATTTGGTGGCTCAGCCTGTAATCCAAGCACTTTGGGAGGTCGAGGCGAGTGAATTGCCTGAGCCTGTGGGTTTGAGACCAGTCCAGGCAACTTGGTAAGACCTCGTCTCTACAATAAATAAAAATTTAGACGGACTCGGTAGTGCACACCTGTAGTTCCAGTTACTTGGAAGGGTGAGGCAGAAGGATCGCTGGAGCCCAGTAGGTCGTCGCTGGGGTGGCCGTGAGTGTGCCACTGCACTTCAGCCTGGGCAACACAGTGAGACTCCAACTCAAAAAAAAAAAGTATTCTAGCCCCATTCTTCATCTCTCTTGTCGGTGACTCTCATGGCTCTAGTCAACCATAAGTTAGAGGTCAAGGCATCCCAGTTTATGCCATCCATAAAGGTCAGATTCTCAGAACCTTGAAGCAGAGTAGAGAAGGATAGAACTGGGAAATAGCAAAGGCTTAAATGGGTCCTGTTTTTTAGCTAGATAATTAAATATCCAAACATTTTTTAAAAATGAATACTAGCTTAGTCTGAGCCAAAATAATAATCAGAGTTTCATAACAGTGAGAGGGGGAAAAAAACCACCAGTGAGGATGACAATTGTGCTCTTTCATCAGGATGCTGAGAGCCAGTGCAATGACAGGTTAAGGCATTGTCTTTTTTTGGTTAGCTTCACTTGTTATTTTTATTATTAAAAGTTACAATCACTGGTCATTTGCAGTGGTATCACATGTCTGGTATTTTTGTCAGATGAACTTTAAAACCCCATTACTTACATTCATTCAAACAAATTTTTAAAACCTACTGTGTACCAGGCAAGATATACCAGTAAACAAGTGTGTTTTCTAGAAGCTTATATTCTAGTTTGAGAGATAGAGACACACACAAACAAAACAGTATGTAGAGATAAGAACTATAAACAAGAGTGAGAGAGAGAGAGACAGAGAGGAACGGAGGGAGAAAGAAACTGACTTATTTACCTTTGCTCAGGTGGTCAAGGAAGGCATCTCTGAGGCTGTGACATTTTTGCTGAGATCTGAGGATTAAAAAAGAGCTAGCTATGCAGAGATCTGGAAACAGAGGGAAGAGAACATCTCTGAAACAAAAACGGGCTTGGTATCATTTGAAGAAAAGAAAGAGGTCAATGTGGTTGAATGGAGAGGAGATAGGATTGGCCAAGTCAGGGTCCAAATCAGGTAAAATCTTGATGGAAAAGCTGAATTAGAATGTCATTTGAAATGAAATGAAAACATTGAAGGTCTAAAGAAGCAATGGATACTGTTTGGGTTGCAGTGGGCTGTGGGGATTGAATCACAGCAGGTCTTGAACAGGGCAGACAAAGCCTGGGACTGTCTTCTTGAAAGGCCATGCCTCTCAGCCCCTCCTAGAATCCTTAGCTCCCTCACAAAGTGGAAGGTGCCTTCCAGGGATGGTGAATGTTGACAGTGGGTTAAGTAGCATGTGCACCTGAAGGTCCGCTGGGCTTGGGCTCTCTTGCCATCGCTGTCATGGTGACGATAGCCCTTGGAATCTTAGTATCATAGGGCCTAAATTGCAGAATCACGAAGCCTGCCTGTGACTAAGAGTTTGGAATCCTTATTTTGGCTTAAAGTGAGTCACTTGTCTCCATAGTGATTCACTTTTTCACTTGCAAAATCGGGAAGTAACAGTACCTAATCCAAAACCCATGAAGACAGACATCTTAGAATTCAGTTTTCAAGACTTTAGAAAGTTATCATAGTACACATAACAGACATTATGAGACAGCTCATGTTGAATTGGGTTTTCAGTCATATGTATTCTACCTAAAAATCTCTTACATCACACACTTTCATTTTCTTCTTAGCACCTAACACTCTGTAATATCTTGCTTATTTTTTGCTTATCTCCATCAATTAGAATGTAAGCTCCCAGCCAGGTGTGGTGGTTCAACCTGTAATCCCAGCATTCTGGAAGGCCGAGATGAGAGGATTGCCTGAGCCTGGGGGTTTGAGACCAGCCTGGGCAACTTGGTGAGACCTTATCTCTACAATAAAATCACAAAACTTAGCTGGGCATGGTGGCATGCATCTGTAGTTCCAGCTACTTGGAAGGCTGATGCGGAAGGATTGCCTAAGCCCAGCAGGTCGAGGCTTCGGTGGCCATGAGCATGCCGCTGCACTCCAGCCTGAGCAACAAGAGTGAGACTCCAACACCAAAAAAAAAAAAAGAATGTAAGCTCCTGCTGGGTGTGGCGGCTCATGCCTGTAATCTTTGGGAGGCAAGAGGATTGCCTGAGCCCAGAGGCTAGAGACCAGCCTGGGCAGTTTGGTGAGACCTCGTCTCTACAATAAATCAAAAAATTAGCCAGGTGTGCATGGCTGTATTTCCAGCTATTTGGAAGACTGAGGCATAAGCATCACCTGAGCCCAGCAGGTCGAGGCTGTGGTGGCAGTGAGCATGCCAGTGCACTCCAGCCTAGGCAACAGAGTGAGATTCTGACTCAAAAAAAAAAAAAAAAAAAAAGTAAGCTCCTTGAGATGAGCGACCTTTTTCTTCTTTGCTGGTATTCCTGAAGCACCTTAAACAATACCTGATACCTGGTCGGTAATCAATAATTCTTTTTTTTTTTTGAGTTGGGGTCTCACTTTCTCACTCTGTTGCCCAGGCTGGAGTGTAGTGGCATGCTCACAGCCACCCCAGCGTCGACCTGCTGGGCTCTGGCAATCCTTTCACCTCAGCCTTCCAAGTAGCTGGAACTACAGGAGCACACTACCATGCCTGGCTGATTTTTTTATTTATTGTAGAGACGAAGTCTCGCCAAGTTGCCCAGGCTGGTCTCGAACCCACGGACTTGGGCAATCCTCTGGCCTCAGCCTCCCAAAGTGCTGGGATTACAGGCTGAGCCACCGAGCCTGGCCAGGAATCAATAATCATTAGTTAATAATGAATGAACAAAGTCCTGATTGCTCTCTTTTCTTTTTTTTTTAAGTAGGATTTATTGAGAGGACAGAAAAGTTCCCCACAGTGGGAGGGGACCCAAGAGTATTACCCTATTGCTCTTTTCAGTCTTCACTGCCTATCTTTCAATAAGTCACTTGGCCTAGTCTTCAAACTATATCCAAATGTGACCACTGCTGAACATTTCTGGGGCTGTCATCCAAGGGTATGGCCAGGTTAGAAGTGCTGTCTCGGCCGGGTGTGGCTGAGGCAATTTGGTGAGACCTCATCTCTACAAGAAATCAAAAAATTAGCCGGGCATGGTGGCATGTACTTGTAGTTCCAGGTACTTAGAAGGCTGAGGTGGAAGGATCGCCTGGGTCGAGGCTGCAGTGGCCAGGAGCAGGCTACTGCCCTCTAGTCTGGGGTGACAGAACGAGTCTCCAACTCAAAAAAAAATAAAAGAAGTGCTGTCTCACACTCCTGCTCACCCAGTTCACACAGGATGCTGGGCTAGTCTGATAAACTCACAGTCCAGTGCAGGAGGTGTAGAGGGACTGGTACAGATCATTATTGCATGAGAAATGGGGATACAGGGGTGGGGATGGTGGTCTGCACAGATGGAGACCTGCAGCCCGTGCTCTAATTGCACAGAAGACTAGGCTAGAAACAAGGAGGTGCCTCTTTCTGCTGGATGCTAGCGTGGAGGTGGGGATTAGGACTAGTGTGTGTGTGAGGGGTTCTTTTGTGTTTGTGAAAGGCCAGGCAAACCCTTGCATCTTTTCTTCCCCTCAAATAATATTGAAAAACAAACAAACAAGGCCAGGCATGGCAGCTCATGCCTATAACCCCAGCACATTGGGACGCCAGAGCTAGAGGATCAAATTGCTTGAGACCAGAAGTTCAAGACCAGCTTGGGCAACATAGCAAGACCTCATCTCTACAAAAAATAAAAAGTTATCTGCGGGAGTATGGCTCCAGCTGGGTTCAGGGTGTCCCAAAGGAAGGAACGGCGTCGGTGTTGAAGGAAACACTTTGGACAACTGACTCTGTTGTGAGCAGGACAGATGCCTTTTTTTTTTTTTTTTTTTGAGTTGCAGTCTCACTCTGTTGCCCAGACTGGAGTGCAGTGGCCACTCCCGGCCACTGCAGCCTCGACCTACTGGGCTTCGGCAATCCTTCCGCCTCAGCCTTCCAGTAGCTGGAACTACAGGTGTGCACACCATGCCCGGCTAATTTTTTTATTTGTTGTAGAGACGAGGTCTCGCCAAGTTGCCCAGGTGGGTCTCAAACCCGCAGGCTCAGGTAATCCACTCATCTCAGCCTCCCAAAGCGCAAGATTAGAGGCTGAGCCACCAAGTCTGGCTAGATGCCGTTTATTGCCAGTTAACAGCGAGCTTATATCCCTCTTTACAAGGAAATAACTCCACAAAAAATTCCTGAATCAATACCTCATCAATACAAAACAAGTCACACGAAATCACATGATTTTGAAATGATACTCAAAGGGAGGTTTCACGTGTTCTTCTTCGTGCCTGACTGATGTTCTTTCGGGAGGTGGTTTGATGTGTTCTCCTCTATGCTTAACTGCTTCCTGGAGACTATTCTTTTTTTGTTTGCTTGTTTGTTTGTTTCTTTTTGAGTTGGAGTCTCACTCTGTCACCCAGACTGGAGTGCAATGGCTGCTTCTGGCCACCACAGCCTCGACCTGCTGGGCTCTGGCGATCCTTCCACCTCAGCCTTCCAGAATTACAGGCATACGCTACCACGCCCAGCTGATTTTTTGATTTATTGTAGAGATGAGGTCTCGCTGCCCAGGCGGGTCTCGAACCTGTGGGCTCAGGCAATCCACTCACCTCAGCCTCCCAAAGGCGCGGGATTACAGGCTGAGCCACCGAGCCTGGCTTTGGAAACTATCCTTACTTCGAAATAACATCATTTCATACTACACAAGTCATTAACATAAAACCTTAAACTTATAAACTTTAAATTCTTATACAAAATCATAAAAACTTTTAACTAAGTAACTATAACATACGAAATCAAATTAATACATATAACAAATCTCCTAACAATTCTAATATTCTACTAATTTAGCTTCTTATTTAATCTAATCTAGGGAAACGAGTTTTTCTACAACAAAAGTCTCTGTGGGCCCAGGTGATGATTTCTGGTCCAGGGCCTTAAAACAGTTCATGCATGAAGTCATTCAAGAAGATCTCCAGGTGCACATTCTTCCACGCAGATGTACATTCTTTCACGTATGAGGAGTTTTCCCACAAGGCTCTCTGATCTTCACAGCCCCTCAGTTGCTTTTCCTCCTCCAGATTTTTTCATTACTTTGGAACATTCTACTCCCAAAGAAAACTTAAAAAGGCTTTTAGTGATATTACCCAGGCCCTAAAGTGGTTCTCGTTGTTTAATTAATGTATCATAAATTTAATAAAACCTGTTTCACTTACATCAATTCTATATCTTAACTATTTAACTAAATATATAAAAAACTTTTACCTATATCCCAAACCCCTAAAAACACACTTATAAATCACCTACATACTTCTAAATATATACTTAAACTTATACTAAACTCTAAACTTTATATCTAAACTTATAACAAATTTATTATAAACTTATATCTCTAAAAATCTTATCCCTAAACACTATAACTACATTATTCTAAATCAAACAATAAATGAATATATTTAAAAAAAACTTTTACTCAAACCTTTATTTGTAACTCGTAACCAAGTGGAAAAAAGCCTCTTTGACATACTTCAGAGTTTAACCATTGTGTATGTTAGAAAAGGCCAAATGGCATAGTGGGAGGTGGAAAAATGAACAATGACTTTCCTAGGTTAGCTGTGAATACTTCACACAAACATGCTGTTTTCTTCATGCTCGACTGTACAGAATTCTTCAGCCGTATCAACAACAAAGGTGAAAGACAGAAGGGCCTCAACTGCCCATACTCGCTTTGCAGCCCGGGGTCTTCAGCCCACCTGGACTTTGTCAATCAGGCGGGCCTCCAAGGCTGGCTCCCAACAGTTATCCAGGCATGGTGGTGCATGCCTGTAGTCCCAGTTATTTGGGGGGCTGAGGCAGCAGGATCATCTGAGCCCAGGAGGTTGAGGCTGCAAGTAAGCCGTGATCATGCCGCTATACTCCAGCTTGATTGACAGAGTGAGAACCTGACTCAAAAAACAAATCCAGCAAGAGTGAGTACCCCTTGTCATACCTCTCTTCTCTTGTATGTAGAGTGGGAGTGACCAGCCAGCCCCATTTGACAGATGGAGAACCCGAGACCTTGCAAGAAGAATCCATTTTCCTGGGTTCACGTGCCTCTTCAGGACTAAGGCCACAAGCAGACTGTATGCTATTTACTCAGAAACAACTCACATTACAGCTCAGCCCAGAGCCTTCCAGAACAGGGGCTCAATAAAGAGGCATTTCTGATCCAACCTCTCTTTTGGAGGCTCCTCTGAGAGACTCCCCTAGTAGACATGGGGAAACTGAGGCCAAGAGAAGGAAAATGAGTTACAAGGAATAACAAAACAGGTGGACCTGCCCCAGAAGTTCTGATTCTAATTGTAAGAAGTGCCAATATTTATTAAGTACTTCCTGTGTGCCAAATCTCATTCCCATTCCTTTGGAGACAGTGTCTTGTTTCCTCCCCTAGCAGCCCTGTAAGGTTATACAACCAATGCCTACAACACCTTTTCTGCATTTGGAAGCACAAAAACTCTGAAATCCAAAAGACTTTTCCTATATTTGGGACCCAAACTCTTCTGGTGACAACGTATGTCCTGAACAGATGTGAAGCTATTTCACTTATTAATATTTTTAAATAATTTTTTTAGCCAGGCTCGGTGGCTCAGCCTGTAATCCCTCGCCTTTGTGGAGGCTGAGGTGAGTGGATTGCCTGAGCCCACGGGTTCGAGACCCACCTGGGCAACTTGACGAGACCTCATCTCTACAATAAATCAAAATTAGCCGGGCATGGTAGCGCACGCCTGTAGTTCTAGCTACTCGGAAGGCTGAGGCGGAAGGATCACCGGAGCCCAGCAGGTCGAGGTTACAGTGGCTGGGAGCGGCCACTGCACTCCAGCCTGGGTGACAGAGTGAGACTCTAACTCAATAAATAAATAATAAATAAATAAATATTTTGTTTATACATTTTAAAAATTGGGGGAAAGGCATGAATAGCCATGCCTTGCATACTGTTCCATTGTGTAACAACATGACCATAAACTTAGTGACCTAAACCAGCACACGTTTACAATATATTAGGAGTTCGAGCATGGCTCAACTGGGTCCTCTGCTGAGGATCTTACAAGGCTACAATCAAGGTGTCTGCAAGGGCTGCAGTCTCACCTGGATTCAGATGGGGAGGGAGTCATTTAAGTCACTCATGTTAATGGCAGAATTCAGTTCCTGGAGGTCATAGGACCTCCAGAGTTTCTTCTTAGCTGTTGACCAGAGTCTGCCCTCAGCTCTAAGAGGCTGACCATATTCCTTGCCTTGTAGATTCCCTAGCATAGCTATCTGCTTCCTAAAAGCCAAGTTGAGGGAAGGAGAGAAAGACAGAACATTCCTCTAGCAAGGTGGGCACTACCAGCCAGGTGCAGTGGCTCACGCCTATAATCCCAACACTGAGAGGCTGAGACAAGAGGATTGCTTGATCCCAGGAGTCCAATATCAGCCTGGGCAACATAGCAAAATCTCATCTCTACAAAAAAAAAAAATTAGCTGGGTGTGGTGACACATGCCTGACGTTGTTTCAGCTACTCGGGATGCTGAGGTGGAAGGATTGTCTGACTTCAGGAGGTCGAGGCAACCGTGAGCCACTGTTGTGATCATGTCCAGCCTGGGCGACAGAGTGAGACTGCTGACTCAAAAAGGTAAAGGGCATTAACTACCATCTTAGGTAACACAATCACATACATTCCATCATCTTTACCGTATTCTTTCAGCTGGAAGCAAGACATAACTCCTGCCACACTTGAGAAAGGGTCACATAAGGGAGTGAACACCAGGAGGCAGGGGTCGTGGGACCACCGCAGTCTGTCCACCACAATGCCTTTCAGTGCAGAAATATTAATGTGTTTGGTTATGCCCCAGAAAACTTAAGGTTTTAATCTCACGTGAACAGTCAGACTAGAATGACTGAGGATGGATTATTCAGTGGTTCAGTTGCGTTATGCCTGAATCCAGCACCTCTTGGATTCCTTTGAGTTTTCCTCTTATACAAGACAGCTCTGCAGGTCCAAGCTACACATCCTTGCATTAAGGTGTCTGGAGGCAGGTAAAATGTACTTTTCTTTCCCCTCGCGTCTCTTTTTTTTAATTTTTGAGGCAGGATCTCACTCTGTTGCCCAGGTTGGAGTGCAGTAGCACGATCACCACTCACCACAGCCTTGACCTCCTGGGCTCAGTCGATCCTTCCTCCTCAGCCTCCAGAGTAGCTGGGACTAGAGGCCACCACACCCACTTAATTTTTTGTAAAGACAAGGTCTCGCTGTGTTGCCCAGGCTGGTCTTGAACTCCTGGACTCAAGCATTGCTCCTGCCTCAGCCTTCCAAAGTGTTGGGATTACAGGCGTGAGCCACTACATCTGGTCCACATCTCCCTTTTTAAAACACAAAACCTACCCTGGCTCGGTGGCTCAGCCTGTAATCCCTCACTTTGGGAGGCTGAGGTGAGTGAATTGCCTGAGCCTGCAGGTTCAAGACCCGCCAGGGCAAGTTGGTGAGACTACAACTCAACGATAAATCAAAAATTAGCTGGGTGTGGTAGGGTGCGCCTGTAGTTCCAACTACTTAGAAGGCTGAGGCGGAAGGATCGCTGGAGCCTAGCGGGTCGAGGCTGCGGTGGCCAGGAGTGGCCACTGCACTCCAGTCTGGGCGACAGAGTGAAACTCCAACTCAAAATAAAAAGAAAAGTAAAACACAAAACCTTTTTAAAAAAATGTTTTATTTTAAATATGTGGGATACAATTCAGGGTTAGGTATACAAAGGTTCATTATGTAGGTAACCTTGTTGATGAGGTGTGCCCCCACTCGCCTGGCAGTTTCCCACTACTGCCAATCCCTTTCTTATAGTATTATGGTAATTGTTCAAGATCTGCTTGTGAGTGAGAACATATGGTACTCTGTTCTTTGTTTCTGTGATAGATCACGGAGTATGATTGACTCTAAATCCATCCAAGTTGCTGCGAAGTCCATATGTTTAAGACACAAAATCTTGCTGGGCTCAGTGGCTCAGCCTGTAATCCCGCGCTTTGGGAGGCTGAGGTGAGTGGATTGCCTGAGCCCGCGGGTTTGAGACCCGCCTGGGCAACTTGGCGAGACCTCATCTCTACAGTAAATCAAAAAAATCAGCTAGGTGTGGTAGCGCGCGCCTGTAGTTCCAAATACTTGGAAGGCTGAGGCGGAAGGATCGCCGGAGCCCAGCAGGTCGAGGCTGCGGTGGCCGGGAGCGGCCACTGCACGCCAGTCTGGGCTACAGAGTGAGACTCCAACTCAAAAAAAAAAAAAAAAAAAAAAGACACAAAATCTTTGCCAAGAGAAAATCTCCCAAAAGCACCCTCAGTGTGATAGCACCAACCATGATTAAACACATCATTGCCAAGGGAAATGAAACATTATTTTTGACTTACATTAATCATAGGCCTGAAAGTCCTTCTAGCACATGGCCACCTGATACTTGAACAAAATCAGGGTTCTGTTAAAAAGGAAGAGGAAGGGAAAGGGAGTGACCGTAGACAAGAAGCTCAGCCATCCACAGAATCAGGATTGGGCAACTTGGCGAAACCTCATCTCTACAATAGATCAAAAATTAGCCGGGCATGGTAGTGCGTCCTGAAGTTCCAGCTACTCGGAAGGCTGAGGCGGAAGGATCGCCAGAGTCCAGCAGGTCAAGACTGCGGTGGCCGGGAGCAGCCACTGCACTCCAGTCTGGGCGACGGAGTGAGACTCCAACTCAAAAAAAAAAAAAAAAAGAAAAGGGTAGTAATGTGGCCTCCTGAGACAGATTGTTTTACTTGAGATTTGCCAAGAAGTGGTCAGTCTTGTGAAATCTTGGGACTAGTATGCTGGGTGTTAAGAAATGCAAATTTTACTGGGCTCAGTGGCTCAGTTTGTAATCCCATCACTTTGGGAGGCCGAGGCGAGTGGATTACCTGAGCCAATAGGTTCGTGACCAGCCCAGGCAACTTGGCGAAACCTTGTCTCTACAATAAATCAAAAATTAGCTGGGCTTGGTAGTGCACCTATAATTCCAGCTACTTGGAAGGCTGAGTCAGAAGGATTGCCAGAACTTAGCAAGTCGACACTGTGGTGGCCATGAATGTGCCACTGAATTTTAACCTGGGTGACAGAGTGACTCTAACTCAAAAAAAAGGCTGAAGGAATCCACCCTTCTCAGCCTCCCAAGTATCTGGAACTAAAAAAAAAAAAAAAAAAAAAAAAAGAAATGCAAATGTACTATTTATGGGTATAGGGGTTTTGGGGGGGTGATAAAGTATTCTGAAATTGATTGCAGTTATAATTGTACAATTCTGGGAATATTCTAAAATTTATTCAATTATATATTTTAAATGGGTGAATTGTATGGTATATGAATCATATTGCAATACAACTGGTATTTAAGAAAAAAAAGAACAGTAGGCCAGGTGTGGTGCTCATGCCTATAATCTCAACACTGGGAGGCTGAGGCAGGAGGATCGCTTGAAGTCAGGAGTTCGAAACCAGCCTGGGCAATATACAGCGATTCCCGTCTCTACAAAACAACACCAAAATTAGCCAGATGTCAGCTATTCAGGAGGCTGAGGCAAGAGGATCACGTCAGCCTAGGAGTTTGAGGTTGCAGTGAGCTATGATCATCCAACTTAGTATGAATCACAAGAGCTGTTTGACTCAATGGATCAGATTCAGTGAAGAATTTTTATAATGAATCTTTTTTTTTTTTTAATCAGAGTCTCCCTCTGTTGCCCAGGTTGGAGTTCAGTGACACAATCACAGCTCCCTGCAGCCTCCAACTCCTAGGCTGAAGGAATCCTTCTCAGTTTCCCAAGTAGATGGAACTACAAGTATACACCACCACGCCTGGCTAATTTTTTTTATTTTTTTGTAGAGAGAAGGTCACACTAAGTTGCCCAGGCTGGCCTTAAACACCTGAGCTCAAGCAATCCTTCTTCTTCGGCCTCCCAAAGTGCTGAGATTACAGACGTGAGCCACCACACCCTGCCCATAGTGGATCTTTAACCACTGCTTATTAACAAAGGGTATGGAACTTAAGAACATCCAATGAAAGATAGAGAAATACTCCATATTTTCAGGTGGGTTATTTCCTATTGGTGTTTCTTCCTAGAAATGCACAATTTTCCTCGGCTTCAAGTCACTCAGCATGTATTACCTCCAATAGGCCTGCAGCCAGGATTAGGTGAGACCTTGCCTCCTCTCAACAACTTTTTTATACTTATATAATTCTCCTGTGTGACATCTGGTATACTACTTAAGAGAATAATTTTCCATTGACTACAAGTTTCAGCTGTAGTTATTACCCAAGTTCATTTGTCTCTTCCCTTTTCGTGGCTGAGGTTATTTTCACTGTCTCCACACCTCACCTCCCATCCCCCCCTCACCGCTGGTCTCTCACAATTGCAAGAAAGTGTGTCTTATCAGGCTGGGTTATGCCTTTTGCATCTGGGCCTTTGACTTCCTGCAGAAGTGCAGCTGAGCATTCGCCAAGAACGGGCACTGGTACAAAGCTGTGTAAAAGAGGAAGTGCACATCTGTTTCACGTACATAACTGAGGAACAAAAAGACGGCCAATGTTGTTGAAGCTTAGAGAGGAAGGCGATAGAGACAGAGGGGTAGAGGGGTCAGATCATATTGGGCCTTGAGGATCATAGATGTTACAGCTAAGTGCAATTGGGAGATTCTGGGGTTCTTTAAATAAGGACATGACAGGTTCTGATATGCATTTATTTGTTTGTTTTGAGTCGTGGTCTTACTGTGTCACCCAGGCTGGAGTGCAGTGGCACCATCACAGCTACCGCAGCTTTCCTTTCACCTCAGCCTTCCAAGCAGCTGGGTCTACAGGTGCATACCACCATGCCTAGCTAATTTTCTGGTTTTTGGTAGAAACGGGGTCTCTTTGTTGCTTAAGCTGGTCTTGAGCTCTTGGACTCAGAAATCCTCCCACATTGGCCTCCCAAAGTGCTAAGATTACAGGCATGAACCATCCTGCCCGTCCTGATGTGAACTTTTTTTTTTTTTTGAGTCAGAATCTCACTCTGTTGCCCAGGCTGGAGTGCAGTGATATGATACGGCCACCGCAGCCTGATCTGCTGGGCTCAGGAGATCCTTCTGCCACAGCCTTCCAAGTAGCTGAAACCACAGGCACACACCACCACATCCAGCTAATTTTTTTTATTTTTTGTAGCGATAAGGTCTTGCTAAGTTGCCCAGGGTGGTCTTGAACCCCTGAGTTCAGGCAATCCTCTCTCCTCTGCCCCCCACAGTGCTGTGATTACAGGCATAAGCCACCACCCCCAGCCCTGATATGTATTTTTTATGGATCAATTTGGAGCCATAGATTTGGAGAAACTATCTGTAACATAAATAACTGAAGAAGCCGGTCTTGGTGGCTCAACCTGTAATCCTGTGCCTTTGGGAGGCTGAGGTGAGTGGTTTGCCTGAGCCCGTGGGTTCGAGACCTGCCTGGGCAAGTTGGCGAGACCTCATCTCTACAATAAATCAAAATGAGCCAGGTGTGGTAGCGCACACCTGTAGTTCCAGCTACTTGGAAGGCTGAGGCAGAAGGATCGCTGCAGCCCAGCAGGTCCAGGTTGCAGTGGCTGGAAGCGACCACTGCACTCCAGTCTGGGTGACAGAGTGAGACTCCAACTAAAAAAAAATAAAAAAATAAAATAAATAACTGAAGAAAACATGTATACAGAGTTGAAAAAGCATTCCTACAGATCAATATGTTAAAAAACAAACAATACAATTGGAAATTAACAATTATATGAGCAGGCACTTCCCAAAAGAGAAAGTCCAAATGGTCAATATGAAATGCTCTAAATCAGTTAATTTAAAAAAAAATTTTTTTTTTTTTTTTTGAGTTGGAGTCTCACTCCGTCGCCCAGACTGGCGTGCAATGGCCGATCCCGGCCACTGCAGCCTCGCCCTGCTGGGCTCCGGCAACCCTTCCGCCTCAGCCTTCCAAGTAGCTGGAACTACAGGTGCGCGCTACCATACCCGGCTAATTTTTTGATTTATTGTAGAGATGAGGTCTCGCCAAGTTGCCCAGGTGGGTCTCGAACCCGTGGGCTTAGGCAATCCATCACCTCAGCCTCCCAAAGCGCGGGATCAGGCTGAGCCACCACTCCTGGCTCAGTTAATAAAAACTAAGTGGTTGATAAAATAATAGTGCTAGCCAACTTAACACAAGTAACTCCATTTTGCTTAACACTTCCATCTTAGCTGCCTGTCTGATGTAAGAATAACCTCTCAAAGTATACGTGTGATTACTCTATTCCCATGACCACAAACCCCCAGCTTTGCCTTCTTTGGGCCAGTTGTTCTGACTGGTCCTGCTGACTGTTACAAAACTCCCTAGCCGCAAGTTCTGTATAATTGTATACTTTGTTAACTGTACAGTACTGAATGTTAATGCCAAGAATTGTTAAAAAATTATTCCTTGCAAAATCCCCCTACCACATCCCTGTAATTTGTTCCTAGTTTAAGTTCCCCATTGTTCTTAGTTCCCCTTACCTCATACCCCCCTTCACTCCCTGCTATGAAGCCAGCACTGCAAATTTTACCTATAAAACCTTGTTACAAATGCTACTTGATTGTCAAGAGTTCCTGCCATGAGCCACTCTTGACCATGCCCTTGAATAAAGGACTCTTAATCTGAAACTTGGTGTGCTGTCATGACTTCTCGCTTTCTTGGTCATAACAAATACACATGTGGAAAATGTTCTATTTTATTAATCAACCAGGGAAATACATGTTAAAATCACATGTTAAAACCTGTACAAAAGCTGGGTACGGTGAAGCACACCTGTAGTTCCAACTACTCTGGAGGCTGAGGCAGGAGGATTGCTTGAGCCCAGGAGTTTGAGGCTACTGTGCTATACTTGTGCCTGTGAATAACCTTTACACTTTAGCCCAGGCAACACAGTGAGACCTCATCTCTACTGACAAATATAAAAAGCCTGTACAAGATACTAGATTGAAAAAGAGGGGAAAAAAATCTGACAATACCAAGGAATTTTGATGATATCACTGGGAACTAATCCTCTGATAGAGCGTTAAATTGGTTATAACCATTTTGGAAAAGAGAGGATGCACACCTTCAGGTTAATTAGACTGTCCAATATCTACATCCTCCTAGATATGTATCTTAGAGAAATTCTTGCTTGTAAGTACCAGGAAGTGTGTATCAGAATGTTCATTAGTAACACTAATAACTGAAAGCATACCAACATCAATAAATGGTATAATAAATTATGAAATTAATTATGATATATTATGAAATTCTATACAGAGCAACAGCTATATGCATCAGGATAGATGAAGTTGACAAACATTATATTGAGCAAAAAAATAAATCACAAAAATATACACAGTGGGATTCCACTTATACAACTTCAAGATAAGTAAAACTAAACTATATTGTTTAGAAATGTGATAAATATGTGATAAAACTAAAGTAAAACAAGAGACTGATCAACACACACACACAGAGGGAGAGAGAGAGAAAAAGAGAGAGAGAGAAAAAAACTGTGGTTCTTTCTGCAGAAAGAAAGGAAATGTGAGCAAAAACGGGTCTTATAAGGTCTTGAAAGCATTCCATTTCTATGAAACACAGAAGTTTTTAATTTTTTTCTTTTTTCTTTTGAGTCGATGTCTTACTCTGTCACCCAGTCCGGAGTGCAGTGGCATGCTCACAGCCACCACAGCCTCAACCTGCTGGGCTCAGGTGATCCTTCCACCTCAACTTTCCAAGTGGCTGGAACTACAGGGGTGTACCACCACTCCCAACTAATTTTTCTTGATTTATTGTGGAAACGAGGTCTCACCAAGTTGCCCAGGCAACCCCTGAGCTCAGGCAATCTTCTTGCCTCGATCTCCCAAAGTGCTGGGGTTACAGGCCTGAGCCACTGCGCCTAGCAAACATTTTTAATTTTGATGAAATCCAATTTATTCATTTTTTCCCCTTTGGTTGCTCGTGCTTTGGATGTCCTATTTAAGAAATATTAGCTACATCCATGGACACAAAGATTTACCCACATGTTTTCTTTGAAGAGTTTTATAATTTTAGCTCTTACATTTAGATAGTTGGTCCATTTTGAGTTAATTTTTGTATATCGTGTGAGGTAAAGGATTCAACATTATTCTTTTGCATATTGTGTTGCATTTCTAGACCTGTGTGTGTAGATACATGGATATTTACTTTATATTTTATATACTCTTCTGTTATGTATAATATTTTTCATAGATTAAAAAGTATAAATAAAAGACAATGGCTTTGGAGACTGTTTGGAGTATCTTGTCCGTGGAGAATAAGTGTAGTGAAACAAAAAACTAATCAGAAAGACCAATTCCATGGGTCTTTGGCCAAAGTAACAGGATGGATGATGATGCCATTAACTAAGACAGCAATGAATACAGAACAAGCAAGTTTTTAGGGGGAGAGAAAAAAATTATCTTTAGGATTTGTTAAATTCGAGAAGCATTTTGGAAATGGAGAAGTCATAAAGGCAACTGGAGCTGGGCACAGTGGCACATGCCTACAGTCCCAGCTACTTAAGAGGCTGAGGCAAGAGGAACACATGATCCCAAGAGTTCAAGGCTGCAGTGGGCTATGATCATGCCACTGCACTCCAGCCTGGACAACAGAGTGAGACCCCTCCCAACTCTAAAAATAATAATAATAAAGGCAATTAGTATGCAAATCTGGAGTTCAGGGAAGGAAACAGAGCTTATAGATATCCATTTGGGAATCTGTAGCATATAGTTTTAACAAAGCTATGGGGCTGGTTGAGGTTTCATAGGAAAAAGATGTAGACAAAAAAAAAAAAAAAGAAGAAGAATATCAAGGGCTCGGCTCTAGAAAGTCTTAATATTTAAAAGATGGATGGAGAAATAGGTTGGTACTACCAAGGAACTTGAGAAGGAGCAGCCAGTGATGAAGGAGGGAAACAGAGTATGGTCCCAGGAAAGCTTAGAGAAGAAAGTGTTACAAAAAGGAAGGAATGGTCAACTACTACTAAGAGATTACAAAAAGGAAGGAATGGTCAACTACTACTAAGAGATTAACTGTGATTTGGCTAGAGAACAAATCATTAGGTTCGGCAAGGTAAAGATGGCCGGCAACTCTGACAGATGTTTTGTGGCAGATGCCACAAAAGTGTTAGTGGCTCCATCCAGTTCTGAGCAGGATATGTGCTAGCATGCACACAGGCTCATAATTCCTCTTCCACAATGAATGCTGTTGATGCTCCACAGTGTCAAGTCACTTGACAATGTAATTTTTCCGGTAGTTTCTTTTGCTTTCTCTCTGAGCATAGTTTCAGTAACTTCACAGCTGGTTTTTACAAACCTTTTGACAAAAGCGAGAACTACCTATTTTAGTATATAAGGAGTGCAAATCTGAATTCATATCTGTAATTTTGGCCTCTTCCAAACTTTAGCAAAAGAATTATTTAATTTGGTACTATATTGTTTTGTTCCAGTAATGCAAAACATAATTGTTTTACTACAATTCAGTGTTTTATTAGAAATAAAAATGAAAGCATCATTAACATCATGTCAAAACTTGACAAAGTTTTTGAGAATATAACACAGTATGAAAAAAACAATAGCTGGATTGCTAATTTTCAGATATCCACTTTCACACTTCTATTCACAGTTTTCCTTTTATTTGTTTCTATGGTTTTTTGTTTTTTTTTTTGAGTTGGAGTCTCACTCTGTCACCCAGACTGGAATGCAGTAGCCGCTCCCGGCCACTGCAGCCTTGACCTGGCTCTGGCGATCCTTCCACCTCAGCCTTCCAAGTAGCTGGAACTACAGGCACGCGCTACCACGCCCGGCTAATTTTTTTTGATTTATTGTAGAGATGAGGTCTCACCAAGTTGCCCAGGCGGGTCTCGAACCCGCGGGCTCAGGCAATCCACTCACCTCGGCCTCCCAAAGTGCTGGGATTACAGGCTGAGCCACCGAGCCCAGCCTTGTTTCTATGTTAAAGGACAAAAGACCAAGACAATTTGGATTCGATGTAACCAAAGAGCAGCCATGTTAACATTGCTTAGCTTTGTCATGTTTTTCTAGCAGTTCACTTTAACTTACCCTCTAGTCATTAGCCAAAGAAGACCGATTGCCAGAGATAGCTATTGATAATTTACAGCCCCCTTCCCCAAGCCTGCTTTGTACTGTTTATTTTTCTATTCCCAGTTTGCCTGTCAGCCATAAAAAAACCAGGACGACCTAATCTATTGGGATCAGCTTCCCATGACAAAATGCAAGGCCACCACCTGGAGTCATAAAATATGTCACCCTGACCTCAAAGCACAAGAGCTATGTTATCAACACCTAAGAACGCAATTGTTGGAGATTTTTCTCACTAGACCCACTCCCTTATAGAAACCTTAAATACATGCTGTCCTCAGACCCTACACCACACGCTCCTTTAGTGCTGGTCCCTTCCAGTCCCTCTCACTGGGAAGCGTAATTCATTCTTTTGCTTTGTCTCTGCAATTCTTTGTTTTATTCCCATGGCACCAGACTACCTCACAGACCCAACATTTAGCAAAAGAATTATTTAATTTGGCACTATACTGTTTTGTTCTAGTAATGCAAAATGTAATTGTTTTACCACAGTTCACAGTGTTTTACTAGAAATAAAAATGAAGGCATCATCAGCCTCATGCCAAAACTTAACAAAGTTTCTTAGAATATAGCATAGTGCAAAAAAGCAATAGCTGGATTGCTAATTTTCAGATATTCACTTTCACACTTCTATTCACATTTTTCCTTTTATTTGTTTCTATGAAATTATCACATTTGCCTATTTGTTTATGGGGGTCTTGTTAATTTTTGGTATTTATGATAGCCAGAACTTGTTTATGCTTCATCACTATGTTTTGCTTTAGTGAACACTCTCATAGTCCTTGATAATGTTTTTTTAAACATTGGTGATAGGCTGGTCAGTGGCTCAGCCTGTAATCCCAGCACTTTGGGAGGCCAAGGCGAGAGGATTGCCTGAGCCTGTGGGTTCGAGACCAGCCTGGGTCACATGGTGAGACCTCATCTCTACAATAAATCAAAAATTAGTGGGGCGTGGTAGTACACGCCTGTAGTTCTGGCTACTTGGGAGGCTGAGGCGGAAGGATCACCAGAGCCCAGCAGGTTGACGCTGGGTGGCCGTGAGTGTGCCATGGCACTCCAGCCTGAGCGACAGAGTGAAACTCCCACTAAAAAAAAAAAAAAAAAAGGTCAAACAAACATTGGCAGTATAAGGCCACATGATGGTAACCACATGAAAAACTAAACATTGTGAAAACATTTCATGCCAAGATTAATGTCACCTGAAAACTGAATGTTAGTTAGTGAAAACATTCCCAAACAGTTTTTCAAGCACATCTATCTTCAAAATACAAAGATACTTCAAAGATGCTATCTTTTTTTATCATTTTATTTTTTGAGTTGGAGTCTCACTCTGTCGTCCAGACTGGAGTGCAGTGGCACATTCCCGGTCACCGGAAGCCTCGACCTGCTGGGCTCTGGTGATCCTTCTGCCTCAGCCATTTTTTTTTTTTTTGAGTTGGAATCTCCCTCTGTCACCCAGACT
>NW_007259913.1:136036-146936 GCF_000164805.1 Carlito syrichta
GGTGAGTGGATTGCCTGAGCCCGCGGGTTCAAGACCCGCCTGGGTGGCGAGACCTCATCTTTACAATAAGTCAAAAAATCAGCCTGGCATGGTAGCACATGCTTGTAATTCTGGCTACTCGGAAGACTGAGGCAGAAGGATCGCTGGAGCCCAGCGGGTCGAGGCTGCAGTGGCCGCTCGCGGCCACTGCACTCCAGTTTGGGCAACAGAGTGAGACTCCAACTCAAAAAAAAAAAAGAACATCTGCTAACAGTTGATCTCTATTGGCAAGGGGAAGCAAAGGCCAAATAAACTGACACACAAAATACTAGATCAAAAGTAAAATTCCTGCTGCCTTGGAAAACAATAGAGTCAGAGTCACAGGAAGTTGTCAGGATTGGCAGGAAGCCAGGAAGAGCAGAGTTGCCCTGAGGAAGTATTTCTATAGTAACACCGTTAATGGTTACCAAATTTTAGCAATGGCAGCCATGTGGATAAGCCGACCTGGGCCACTCTGAGCCAAAAATTCTAAGGAGGGCTAAAGTGATCCCAGTTACGGAAGAAATTAAAACAAACCCTGTCTGGAGGAAAGTATTCCATATTTGGCCCAGAGAACTTCTGCAGATTATGATCAAGCAATGAACTCGCAAACAAGATTACCAGACACACAAGAAGGCAATCACCATGAGTGAGAGTCAGCAGGAAGAAGAAACAACAGATTTAGATTCCTCCAAGGTTTCCAGTATTAGAATTATAATTACGTATATACAACATAAAACAGCTAGGACTGAAGTGTCTTTTTTTTTTGAGTTGGAGTCTCACTCTGTTGCCCAGACTGGAGTGCAGTGGCCGCTCCCGGCCACCGCAGCCTCGACCTCCTGGGCTCCGGCGATCCTTCCGCCTCAGCCTTCAAGTAGCGGAGCTACAGGCACGCATTACCATGCCCGGCTAATTTTTGATTTATTGTAGAGATGCAGTCTCGCCAAGTTGACCAGGTAGGTCTCGAACCCATGGGCTCAGGCAGTCCACTCACCTCAGCCTCCCAATGGCGCAGGATTACAGGCTGAGCCACGGAGCCCGGCTGGAATGAAGTGTCTTAAGAAATAAAGCATGTGGTCAGGTTTGGTGTCTCACACCTATAATCCCAGCACTTTGGGAGGCCAAGGTGAGAGAATTGCCTGAGCCCACTGGTTCGAGACCAGCCTGGGCAACTTGGTGAAACCTCATCTCTACAATAAATCAACAAAATTAGCCGGGCGTGGTGGCACATGCCTGTAGCTCCAGCTACTTGGAAGGCTGAAGTGGAAGGATCATCTAAACCCAGCAGGTCTAGGATGCCATGGTCATGAGTGTGCCAATGCACTCCAGCCTGGCCAACAGAGTGAGACTCCAACTCAAAAAAAAAAAAAAAGAAAGAAAGAAATAATGAATGCAATTTTTACAGTGAGTATTTAACTAGAAACATTCAGAAATGAACAGAAACATTTTACTTGAAACAATCCAAAAGTAATCAGGCATTTGAAATGTAACAGTATAACGGGGCGTGAGGTGGAGAATTCAGTGGAGGGATTAACTGACAGACTAGATAACTCAAGTAAGAATTTGCAAACCAGAACATGTATCTGAAGAACTGATCCAGAACATAGTAAAGAAAAACAAGAAAATGGAAAATATTTCTTAAAGGTTAAAAGATACGGAAGACAGGATGAAAGGATCTAACAAACACTTAACTAGAATTGCACGCATTGAGATACAAAGAAATGAAGTACTATTAACATGATACAGCATTATGCTATTTCAAAGAAGCCAGATACACAGCCAGGCACTGTGGCTCACGTCTGTAATCTCAGCACTTTGGGAAGCAGAGGTGAGAAGATTACCTGAGTCCAGGGATCCGAGACCAGCCTGGGCACCATGGCGAGACCGCGTTTCTACAATAAATAAAAAAATTAGCTGGACTTGGTGGTGCACACCTGTAGTTTCAGTTACTTGGGAGGCTGAGGTGGAAGGATCGCCTGAGCCCAGCAGGTCGAGGCTGCAGTGGTCGTGAGCAGTATGCCACTGCACTCCAGCCTGTGCAACAGAGTGAGACTCTGACGCAGGAAGGAAGGAAGGAAGGGAGGGAGGGAAGGAGGGAGGGAGGAGAAAGGAAGGAAGGAGCCAGATACAAATGGCCACATATTGTATGATTCCACCTACATGAAATGTCAGAATAGGCAAACCTATAGAGACAGAAAAATTTGTGGTTCCAGAGCCTGGGTGGAGAAGGATGAGGAGGAAACAAACAGTGACTGCTTAATGGTAGCAGGGTTTCTATTTGGCATGAAGGAAATGCTCCAGGCCAGGAGTGGTGGCTTAGCCTGTATTCCAAGCACTTTGGGAGGCCAAGGCGAGAGAATTGCCTGAGCCTGGGGGTTCGAGACCAGCCTGGGCAACTTGGCGAGACCTCGTCTCTACAATAAATCAAAAAAATTAGCCAGGTGCGGCAATGTGTGCCTGTAGTTTCAGCTACTTGGAAGACTGAAGTGGAAGAATCGTCTAAGCCCAGCAGGTCAAGGCTGCGGTCACCGTGAGCATACCACTGCAGAACAGCCTGGGCAACAGAGTGAGACTCCTACTCAAAAAAAAAATTAAAGAAAGAAAATGCTCTGGAATTAAATCGTGTTAATGGTTGCACAGCATCGTGACTACTAAAACCCACCGAATGGTTAAAACAGTGAATTTATTTTCTTTTTTATTTGAGTTGGAATTTCATTCTATCTCCCAGGGTGGAGTGCAGTGGCATGATCAGTCACCGCAGCCTGGTCAGGTGAGACTCAGCCTTCAAAATAGCTGAAACCTCAGGCATGCTCCACCACACCTGGCTAATCTTTTGATTTATTGTAGAGATTAGGTCTTACCAAGTTGTCCAGGCTGGTCTCAAAACCCTGGGCTCAAGCAATCCTCTCACCTTGGTCTCCCAAAGTGCTGGGATTACAGGAGTGAACCACTGTGCTGGGTTGAAAACAGTGAGTTTTTTTTTTTTAGTTGGAGTCTCACTATGTTGCCCAGGCTGGAGTGCAGTGGTATGCTCACAGCCACTTCAGCCTTGACCTGCTGGGCTCAGGCAATCCTTCCGCCTCAGCCTTCTGAGTAGCTGGAACTACAGGTGTGTGCCACCACTCCCGGCTAATTTTTGATTTATTATGAGACAAGACCTCGTCATGTGGCTCAGACTGGTCTCAAACCCCTGAGCTCCTGCAATTCACTTGCCTTGACCTCCCAATGTGCTGAAATTACAGGCATGAGCCACTACGCCTGGCCTAACAGTGAATTTTATGTTGTCTGAATTTCACCTCAGTAATTTTTTTTTACTCTGTGAAACAAAATGTATTTATATTTTAAAGATATATACAAGACTAAAATAGTTAATAATGAAAAAATGAAAGACAATAATGAAAAAATGAAGAATGGCAGAGACAGCATGTAAAAAGATTATGGCTATGAATTTTTCAGAACTGATGACAGCAGGTCGAGGCTGCGGTGGCTGGGAGTGGCTACTGCACTCCAGTCTGGGAGACAGAGTGAGACTCCAACTCAAAAAAAAAAAAAAAAAAAAAAAGAAAGAAAAGAAAAACATAAATCCTCAGATCTTCAAAGCAAAGAGCAACCACAGACAATACATTCTACTCATCACCACATGGAATAAAAAAAAACAAACACACAAAAAATAACAAGAAAAAATTAAAAATACAATTCAAGAAAAAAACTTGAGTCTAAAAATGGAAAATGGCATATACTATTAAAAAAAGATTCCAAGTGGTCAAGACCACTATGTGTTCTTATAAAATTATTAAATTTCAAAAGTAAGGAAATTATTTCAGGCTGGGCTTGGTGGCAAATGCCTGTGATTCCAGCACTTTGGGAGGCTGAGGCAGGAGGATTAAAAATGAAATATGATTCACGACCCGCCTGGGCAACTTGGCGAGACCTCATCTCTACAATAAATCAAAAAAATTAGCCGGGTGTGGTAGCGCGTGCCTGTAGTTCCAGTTACTTGGAAGGTTGAGGCGGAAGGATCACCGGAATCCAGCAGGTCGAGGCTGTGGTGGCTGGGAGCGGTCACTGCACTCCAGTCTGGGTGACAGAGTGAGACTCCAACTCAAAAAAAAAAAAGAAATATGAGGGCAACCCCCTCGGGTCCCCTCTCACTCTGGGAGTTTTTCTGTCCTCTCAATAAATCCTTCTTTCACACACGCACACACACATACACACACACACGAAAGTGGTCATGATCTTAATTTCAAATATGATTAAGTTCAGGGGAAAAAACGATTTGGATAAGGGGAAAAAAGGTTTAGAACACTTTGCATTTTAAAGGTTGCAATTCACAGAAGTAACAGTTATAGATATCTATTTACAAATAACATGGCATCAATATAAGCATTGCCCTAAAAGCAAAAGTTAAGGTCTACACAGAAAAGTAGAGAGAAACACACCAGTGATAGGATACTCTAATGAACCCCTTTCAGTTCATGACAGATGAAGTGTTACCAAAAAAACAAAGAAGGCTACAATAGACTTATGATTAATAAGGTGAACTAATTGATATATGTCAAATCCTGTGATTCTGGCAATAGAGAATATTCCTTTTCCCGATACACCTTATGTTCCCAATCAAAAAGGAAGCCTTAATACATTTCAAAAATATACAACAGCACAGACAACCTTCTCTATTAGTAAGGCAATCACATAACAAGGTGAGAGGACCGTAATAAAATATACCATAGACTTAGGTTAAGAGCATGCTATAACCCAATAAATATGTAATCAACTTGTGGACAATAGCACAGCCATTTTTAGTTTTCTGTCTTAAAACATAACCTGTAACTGTTTAAAGTTCCAGTTATGGGAAAAACTGCAAAGCTTCAACCCCTTCCCTTATCTCACTTTCCCCTTAGCAACATCCAATCAGGTGCCAGGGGGTAATCACCTAAGCTTCCAGATGTCTCTGCAACTTCCCTAGCTAGTGGACCAAGGTCAGCCCGAGTCAGGCTAGCCAATCCTCCACGATTAAGCTGACCACCAGAGGTTACTACCCAATTAAATGGTAGCACAACTGGAAAGCCCCCCCAAACTCCTCCTCCCTTTGTGTAAAAGCATAAAAGGCATCTGCTTAAGGAAATCAGAGCCTCTGAATGTACTCCACTCTGTTGGCTGTCGACAGAGGCCCAGGCTCGAGCTTGTAAATAAAGATCCTCTTGATCTTTCATCAGAATTGGCTCTTGGTGGTCTCTCGGATTGAACTTTCAGTCACTACAAAGGAAACAAAAGTTCCTACCTACTTGGAAATAAAATATCTTGAGTTAAACAGCTCTTGGGCCCAAGAGAAAAATCCAAACAAAATTGCAGACTATATAGTAAGTAATAACAATGAAAATATTACATATCAGAACCTAAAGACACTGCTAAAGCAGTGTTCAAACACTGTATTTTAAATACCTTTATTATAAATTCTGAACAATGAAAGTTTTCTGAAATTCTCTTCTATATTTACCTTAAAGAATATGATATTAAACTACAAATGCAGAATTTAACAATAAAAATCATATTAAGAAACAAAGCAAGCCGGGCTTGGTGGCTCAGCCTGTAATCCCGTGCCTTTGGGAGGCTGAGGTGAGTGGATTGCCTGAGCCCGCAGGTTCGAGACCCACCTGGGCAGCGAGACTTCATCTCTACAATAAATCAAAAAATCAGCCGGGTGTGGTAGCACGCGCATGTAATTCCGGCTACTTGGAAGGCTGAGGCGGAAGGATCGCCGGAGCCCAGTGGGTCAAGGCTGCGGTGGCCAGGAGCGGCCATTGCACTCCAGTCTGGGCGACAGAGTGAGACTCCAACTCAAAAAAAAAGATAAAAAATAAAAATATTAACCAGCCATGGTGATGCACACCTGTAGTCCTAGCTACTTGGGAGACTGAGGTGGAAGGATCACTTGAACCCAGGAGTTTAAGGCTGCAGTGAGCTATAATTGTGCCATTGCACTCTAGCCTGGTTGACAAAGCTGGGCTCGGTGGCTCAGCCTGTAATCCCGCGCCTTGGGAGGCTGAGGTGAGTGGATTGCCTGAGCCCGCAGGTTCGAGACCCACCTGGGCAGCGAGACTTCATCTCTACAATAAATCAAAAAATCAGCCGGGTGTGGTAGCACGCGCATGTAATTCCGGCTACTTGGAAGGCTGAGGCGGAAGGATCGCCGGAGCCCAGTGGGTCAAGGCTGCGGTGGCCAGGAGCGGCCATTGCACTCCAGTCTGGGCGACAGAGTGAGACTCCAACTCAAAAAAAAAGATAAAAAATAAAAATATTAACCAGCCATGGTGATGCACACCTGTAGTCCTAGCTACTTGGGAGACTGAGGTGGAAGGATCACTTGAACCCAGGAGTTTAAGGCTGCAGTGAGCTATAATTGTGCCATTGCACTCTAGCCTGGTTGACAAAGCTGGGCTCGGTGGCTCAGCCTGTAATCCCGCGCCTTGGGAGGCTGAGGTGAGTGGATTGCCTGAGCCCGCAGGTTCGAGACCCACCTGGGCAGCGAGACTTCATCTCTACAATAAATCAAAAAATCAGCCGGGTGTGGTAGCACGCGCATGTAATTCCGGCTACTTGGAAGGCTGAGGCGGAAGGATCGCCGGAGCCCAGTGGGTCAAGGCTGCGGTGGCCAGGAGCGGCCATTGCACTCCAGTCTGGGCGACAGAGTGAGACTCCAACTCAAAAAAAAAGATAAAAAATAAAAATATTAACCAGCCATGGTGATGCACACCTGTAGTCCTAGCTACTTGGGAGACTGAGGTGGAAGGATCACTTGAACCCAGGAGTTTAAGGCTGCAGTGAGCTATAATTGTGCCATTGCACTCTTGACAAAGTGAGGCCTTGTCTGTAAAATAGGTAAATAATGTTCTATAAGAAACAAAGCAAAAAATTTAAAATATAAGTACTTTTATAATATCCTCCAATGACAGGTATATTGACCTGGATTTGTTAAAATTAACGAGGGATTATACTGTGGGATTCTGAAAACATGCTGCATAAGTAAAGCATGTATATTGCTTAATATGCAAAAATCACCATCTGTTAGCCGGGCTCGGTGTCTCAGCCTTTGGGAGGCTGGGGTGAGTGGACTGCCTGAGCCCGCGGGTTCGAGACCCGCCTGGGCAGTGAGACCTCATCTCTACAATAAATCAAAAATCAGCCAGGCGTGGTAGTGCATGCCTGTAATTCCAGCTACTCGGAAGGCTGAGGCGGAAGAATCGCCGGAGCCCAGCAGGTCGAGCCTGTGGTGGCCGGGAGCGGCCACTGTACTCCAGTGTGGGCGACCGAGTGAGACTCCAACTCAAAAAAAAAAAAAAAAAAAAATCACCAGCAGCAAAATTATAATCCCTAAATCAAAGGCGTTCTTAGGAATCAAAAGGTTTTTCAAACTCTCCTGATGTCAAAGTAAAAATGCAAGTCGGGACCTTAGCACGGCAAGATTTTATTAAGGGAGACTATGGCCATAGATGCTCAAAGCCTAAGCCAGAAACATCTCGGGAAGGGGTGGGCAAGCTAAACTTTTATATGCACAAGTTTTGGGCAGGTGGCTGTGGAAAGAGGAAGGGGCATACTGAAGTTGCTAGGGTGTCTTGAACTTCATGAACTGTGTCAAAAAAAAACCCCAAAACAGGAAGAATAAGGCAGCCAATTTTAGTTGGTGGTTAGTTACATGGGGTGAGGTTTAGAAAGTTAATAAGAAAGCTAGTAAGAAAGTTTGCATACAGGTCCAGGCCTAGCTATCTTTGTCAAAGCAGACTGAGGTTATGCCAAGCACTAAGTTTAACCAGCCTTGTCACTGGCTGTCAGTGGCCACCTACATGATTTTGTTTCCATGCAGATATAAATTGCATATCTTCTAGGTTATTTTGACACAAACATATCCTAGAATCTGGCTCTATAAATATTCCAAACTAGGTCATATCAACAGGTGAACAAATCGTCAAGCAACCGAAAATTTTCATTATAGTAGTTAATAAGAAGGAATACAAAAAAATGAAATAAACATTCACAGGAAGTTAAAGATCAGCAAAATAAAGCTAAGAAAGCAGAGAGAAGAGATTTAAAAGACAAATAGAGCCAAGGCAACATAGCAAGAACTTATTTCTACAAAAAAGAATCCAAAAATTAGTCAAGTGTGGTGGCATGCCCCTGTAGTCCCAGCTACCTGAGCTACCTGAGGCTGAGGGCAGAGGATCACCTGAGCCCAGGAAGTTGAGGCTGTGGTGAGCCATGTTGCACCACTGCGCTCCAGCCTAGGTGACAGAGTGAGATACCGACTTGAAGTAAATGAATAGAAACTACTTAATTTAAAAAATGGTAGAATTAAGTTGGGCGTGGTGGTTCAGGCCTGTAATCCCAGCACTTTGGGAGGCTGAGGTGAGACTCCAACTCAAAAAAAAAGTATAATTAAATAAAGAAACCAAGATCTGTTTACTGCGGGGGGGGGGGGGGATAAGATAAAGTTTTTCTTTTTTTTGGAAAAAGCGGGATTTAGGTCAAACCCCTCAGGTTCCCTCCAACTGTAGGAGCTTTTCTGTCCTCTTAATGAATTCTGCAAAAATAAAAAAGAAAAAGCAGGATTTATTGAGAGGACAGAAAAACTCCCACAGTGGGAGGAGACCCAAAGGGGTTGCCCAAAAGAGAAGCTTTTAGATAGGGTAATTAGGAAAAAAGCAAAAATATGCTTGATGCAATAATTTAAAAATTCTAGATAAAATGGATTCTTTTTTTTTTTTTTGAGTTGGAGTCTAACTCTGTTGCCCAGGCTGGAGTGCAGTGGAATGCTCACAGCTTTAAGGTTGGAGGTACCGGAGGGCAGGGCAGGCCTCAACAAGATGGCTCCAGCCTGAACCTCCTCTGGGTAAATCAGATGGGGGAGGGGCACAGGATTATGCAGAACAGCAGAACACCAAGCAGGTCATGGAAGAACTCATTCAGCATTTCAATGGACCGGTGTTGGTGCGCCCCAACCTCCCAAAACCCTGAGGCCCTTATCAGACTAACCCAGAACTCCTTTCTGTCCTTAACAAAACCCATACCCTGCTTAATCTTACTAACCCCGGCTTGGCAAATGACTGCTGGCTATGCCTCAGGTCTGGCCCATCCTGGGTCTCCCCTGTCCCGGTCACAGGAAATTGGACTCTCCCTACGCCTCCAACCCAATGTCCACCTTCACTACCGCATTCTGACATCCCTCTCCCACATGACTTGCCCACAGCCCAGCGTATAACACAAAATGGCACCCTGGGGGTTGGATGGGCCCCCCTCCGCCTCTGCTCACGATCACTCGTGGTCCAATCAAATAACATCCTCTGTCCCCCACTTAACGGGACTTCCTTTCTGTGTGGCACTACCATCTACCTGGTCTTGCCCCCCGACTGGTCAGAGTCCTGCATTCTTGTCATCTTCCTCCCCACCGTCGTAATAGCACCTGGTAATCAAAGCCTGCCTGTCCCCTTGGTCGGTTCCTCAATGTCATGGGTAAGGCGGGCAGTTGAGCTCATACCTCTGCTGGCGGGGCTGGGTATTACCGCGGCCATGGGAACGGAGGCAGCAGGGCTGGGATCCTCACTTCACTTTTACAAACAGCTCTCCTCCCAACTGATCGAGGACATACAACAGGTGGCGGACACGGTCCTAGACTTACAAACACAGCTAGATTCCCTGGCTGACATGGTCCTCCAGAATCAATGGGGACTAGACCTGCTAACAGCTAAAGAAAGAGGGATATGCCTATTTCTGAGGGAGGAATGCTGCTTCTATGCCAATAAATCAGGGATAGTCAAGGACAGAATTAAACAATTACAAGAAAACCTCCAAAAACGGAGTGAAGACCTGACCGGAGGCCAATTCTCAGGGTGGTGGCAACCCCAGCTCCTAACGTGGCTTCTCCCTGTTCTGACTCCACTGATTGTTGTGTTTATCCTCTTGTCGATGGCCCTGTGTGTTTTTAGGTTTCGCCAACAGTGCCTGGCAGAGCTCTCTCGAATAACGGTCAACCAACTACTGTTACATTCATACTCGCCCCTTCCATCCGAACCACCTCCGGCCCCATACCAGCCTTAAGACCCCCCCATGCCGCCCCTCCCCAGCAGGAAGTAGCTAGAACGAGCCGGCGCCCCTATGACCCAAAGGCTGGAATAAAAGGCCAGAGGTACCGGAAGGCGGGGCGGGCCTCAACAAGATGGCTCCAACCCGGACCAGGAGAACAATGGGTGAGAGTGAGCCAGCAAAAATGAGTAACCAGAACTAAATCTCCAGCCGCAAAGCCAGCCAGTACCTGTTACAACAACTCTAGCAATCCCATTCAGCCAATCGCCAGCAGATGTGACAGCTGTCCCAACCAGTGATTGCTCTCCCCAACCCCCTCATAGCTTTCTCAGTGTGCCCTTTATAAACCCATTGCCCATCTCACTGGGTGCGACTTCTCCGGCCCACAGTTACATGGACCGGTGAACCTCGCCCGGGATTGCGCTAATAAATTTTTCTTGGCTCCTTTGTTGTCGTTTTGCCTGGTCTGGTTTCGTTTACCTTATAACAGCCACTCCAGAGTTGACCTGCTGGGCTCCGACAATCCTTCCACTTCAGCCTTCCACAAGCATGTGCCACCATGTCCAGCTAATTTTTTTTGATTTATTGTAGAGATGAGGCTTCATCAAGTTGTCCAGGCTGTTCTAAAACCTCTGGGCTCAGGTAATCCCCTCACCTCGGCCTCTCAAAGTTCTGGGATTACAGGCTTGAGCCACTGCACCCAGCCAAAATGGATTCTTTTTAAAGAAAGTATAATTTAGCCGGGCTCGGTGGCTCAGCCTGTAATCCCATGCCTTTGGGAGGCTGAGGTGAGTGGATTTACCTGAGC
>NW_007259913.1:147494-151646 GCF_000164805.1 Carlito syrichta
CAAAATGGAGTGCAGTGGCCACTCCCGGCCACCGCAGCCTCAACCTGATGGGCTCTGGCGATCCTTCCACCTCAGCCTTCCAAATAGCTGGAACTACAGACATGTGCCACTGCGCCCGGCTAATTTTTTGATTTATTGTAGAGATGAGGTCTCACCAAGTTGCCCAAGTGGGTCTCGAATCCGCGGGCTCAGGCAATCTACTCACCCAAATTCTATGAAGCAAGAATAATTTTGACACTAACTTGTATGAGGAGTGTAGAAAATAACCAATATTAATCTCACTTATAAATATTGATGCAACAATATTTAAGTATTAGGGGAAATAATCCTGTTATATACTGTAAAAAAAAATAATATGATAGGCTAGGAGCTGTGGTGCATAACTGTAATCCCAGCATTTTGGGAGGCCAAGGCAGGAGGATTGCTTGAGCCAGCCTGGACAACATAACGAGAACTTGTCACTCCAAAAAAAAAAAAAAAAATAGCTACTGGGAGGCTGAGGTGGAATGATCGCCTGAGCCCAGGAGATCAAGGCTATGGTGAGTTGTGGTCATGCCACTTCACTCCAGCCTGGGTGATAGAGTGAGATCCTGACTAAAAAAGTAAAATTTTTAAAAATGACAAAAAAATAGAGTTTATTTCAGAAATATGATCATTAAATATTAGGACATCTATTTATGAATAGATCCCAGGAAGATCAACTCTATAGACTCTGAAAAATAATTCCATAAAAATTTTTAGCAGATACTTTGAATAAAAAATGTTCATAAAAGAATAAGTACAGCCAGGCATGGTGGCTCAAGCCTGTATTCCCAGCACTTTGGGAGTCTGAGGCGAGGAATGCCTGAGCTCAGGGGTTCAAGACCATCCTGGGCAACTTGGTGAGATTTTTGTCTCTACAATAAATCAAAAAATAAGCCAGGCATGGTGGTGCATGCCTGCAGTTCCAAATACTTGGAATACTGAGGCAGAAGGATCCCCTGAGCCCAGCAGGTCAAGGCCATGTTGGCCATGAGCATGCCACTGCACTCCAACCTGGGCAACAGAGTGATTTCAACTCAAAAAAAAAAAAATTTAAGGACAGAAGACACTTATTTAACATCAATCTATTTTAACCTCAAAGGCAGCTTATGTTCAAAGAAAATATTAGGAGCACTCTTATTAACAAAAGGTTTAAAATAATGATGACTACTATTATCACTAATATTTTTCTAGCAGATGCAATTTATATTTGGGGAAAATTAGAAATTAAAAAATTTTGGAAACAAGACAACGACGTCTGCTTTCACCATTGCTATTTAACAAAGTACTAGAGGTTCTAGCCAAAGCAATTAGGCAAGAACATGAAATGAAATGCATCTAAATTAGAAAAGGTACCCAGGCTCAGTGGCTCAGCCTGTAATCCCAGCACTTTGGGAGGCTGAGGTGAGTGGATTGCCTGAGCCCGCAGGTTCAAGACCCGTCTGGGCAACTTGGTGAGACCTCATCTCTACAATAAATAAAAAATTAGTCAGGCGTGTTAGTGCGCACCTGTAGTTCCAGCTTCTTGGAAGGCTGAGGAGGAAGGATCGCTGGAGCCCAGCAGGTTGAGGCTGCGGTGGCCGGAAGCAGCCACTGCGCTCCAGTCTGGGCGACAGGGTGAGACTCCAACTCAAATAAATAAATAAATTGGAAAAGGAGAAGTAAAACTATCATAATTTGCAGAGGACATAATCATACATAGATATACAGAAAACCATAAATAATCCACACACACACACAAATTAAGGTTCATGAACAAGTTCAGAATGTGGCAGGAATATAAGTTCAATATACAAAAATAAAGGTTTTTGTTTTTGTCTTGTTCTGCCTTGTTTTTGAGTCAGAGTTTCACTCTATCGCCCAGGCTAGAGTACAGTGGCACGCTCACAGCCACCACAACCTCAACCTGCTGCTGGCTTAGGTGATCCTTCCACCTCAGCCTTCCAAGTACCTAGAACTAAAGGCGCGTGCCACCACACCCAGCTAATTTTTTTATTTATTGTAGAGATGATGTGTTCTTGCCCAGGCTGGTCTCAAAACCCTCCAGCAAGATTGACTCCACCTCCCAAAATGCTGGTATTACAGGCGTGAGCCACTGTGCTAGACGAATTAGTTGTATTTCTACACAGTAACAACAAACAATTCGAAAATGAAATTTAAAAACATTTTTTCATTTATAATAGTATGAAAAAGAATAAAATACTCTGGAATAGATTTAACAAAAGAAGTGGATGATTCATACTCAGGGAAAAAAATCAGCCGGGTGTGGGGGCTCATGCCTATAATCGCAGCACTTTGAGAGGTCAAGGTGAGAGGATTGCCCGAGCCCATGGATTTGAGACCATCCTGGGCAACTTGGCAAGACCTTGTCTCTACAATAAATAAAAAAACTAGCTGGGCGTGGTGGCACACGCCTGTAATTCCAGCTACTTGAAAGGCCGAGAAGGAAGGATCGTCTGAGCCCAGCAGCTCAAGGCTGCAGTGACCATGAGTATGGCACTGCACTCCAGAGTGAGACTACAACTCAAAAAACAAAAGCAAAACCAAAAAACATTGACAGAAATGAAAGAAGACTAACTGAAAAGATATCTATGTTCATGAATTGGAATATCTAATATTGTCAAGGTATTGGTGTTTCCCCAAATTAATCTACAGTTTTAACACACTCCCATTCAAAATTCCAATCATGTTTTTTTTCCCCCAGAAATGGAAAAGCTGATCCTCAAGTTGTTATAAAATTGCAAGGGGGCTGGGCTCGGTGACTCAACCTGTAATCCCTCGCCTTTGGGAGGCCGAGGTGAGTGAATTGCCTGAGACCGCGGGTTCGAGACCCACCTGGGCAACTTGGCGAGACCTCATCTCTACAATAAATCAAAAACTAGCTGGGCGTGGTAGCGTGCGCCTGTAGTTCCGGCCACTTGGAAGGCTGAGGCGGAAGGATCGCCGGAGCCCAGCAGGTCAAGGCTGCGGTGGCCGGGAGTGGCCACTGCACTCCAGTCTGGGTGACAGAGTGAGACTCCAACTCAAAAAAAAAAAAAAAAAATTGCAAGGGAACCCGAATAGCCAAAATTTTTTGAAAAAGAAGTTCAAAATTGGGGGACTCTCACTTCTCCATTTCAAAACTTCCTTTAAATCACACACCTGTATCCCCAGCTATTCGGGAGGCTGAAGCAGGAGGATCCCTTGAACCCGGGAGTTTGAGGTTGCAGTGAGCTGCGATCATACCACTGCTCTCCAGCCTGAGCAACAGAGTGAGGTCCTGTCTCAATCAATCAACTGATCCTTTAAAGCTATAATAATCAACACTATGATACTGGCATAAGGATAGAAGGGAATGAATTGAGAGTCCAGAAATAAACTCATACACGTACATCAATTTCAGCAAGAGTATCAAGCCAATTCAATGGGAGGAAGAACAATTTTTCAAAACATGGCACTGCCAGCCTGGGCAACATAGCGAGACTTTATGTCTAAAATAAAATAAAATTAGCCAGGTATGGGGGCACAAGCTATAGTCCCAGCTACTTGGGAGGCAGAGGTAGAAGGATGGCCTGAGCCTAGGAGGTCGAGGCTGCAGTGAGCAGTGCACTCCAGCCTGAGTGACACTCAGAATCCACCATATATATATAAAATATATATATATGTATTTTTTTAAAGGTTCTGAACAACTAGATGTCTACATACAAAAGAATGAATTTGGAACCTGAGTATCATAAGTTTTATACAAAAATTAACTCAAAATGGATCAAGGATTCCAGGCCATGCACGGTGGTTCGTACCTATAATCCCAGCACTTTGGGAGGCTAAGGTGAGGGGATTGCCTGAACCCAGGGGTTTGAGACCAGTCTGGACAACTTGGTGATACCTCATCTCTACAATAAATCGGGAAAAATTAGCTGGGTGTGGTGGCTGAGGCGGAAGGATTGCCTGAAGCCAGCAGTTTGAGGCTGCGGGGGCTGTGAGCCTGCCACCGTACTCCAGCCTGGGCAACAGAGTGAGACTTCGACTCAAAAACAAAAAAGGATCAAGACCTAAAAAGAAGATCTAAGCTGGGCTCGGTGGCTCAGCCTATAATCCTGCGCCTTGGGAGGCTGAGGTGAGTGGATTGCCTGAGCCTGCGGGTTTGAGACC
>NW_007259913.1:151891-155335 GCF_000164805.1 Carlito syrichta
ATCCTTTTCTTATACTATTATGATAATTGTTCAAGGTCTGCTTATGAGTGAGAACATGTGATACTCAGCTCTTTGATTCTGTGATACATCACTCAGTATTATAGGCTCTAAGTCCATCCAAGTTGCTGTGAAGTTCATAATTGTGTCCCTCTTCATGGCTGCATAAAATTCCATCATGTATATGTACCACATTTTTTTTATATAGTCCTCTTTCAATGGGCAGCATGGTTGGTTCCTTGTTTTTGCTACTGCGAACAATGCTGCAATAAACATGCACGTGCACGTATCTTTTTCATAGAGTGATATGAATTTCTCCGGGTATATTCCCAGTAGGGGGATTGTGGGGTTATATGGAAGGTCAATTTTGAGATCTTTTAGGAATTGCCAAACTTTTCCACAGAGGCTGTATAGTTTATACTCGACCCACAGTGTAGAAGTGTTCCCTTTTCCACATCCTCTCCACCATCTGTTGTTTTTTGAGTTATTGATGGTGGCTATCCTGACTGGAGTTAGGTGGTGTCTCAGTGTAGTTTTAATCTGCATTTTTTGATGACTAGTGAGGCTGAGCACTTTTTCATGTATTTGTTGACTGCTTGTATGTCTTCTTTTGAGAAGTGTCTGTTCATATCTTTTGCCCACTTTGTAATAGGAATGTTTGTTTTTTTCTTTTCTGCACGTTTGAGCTCCTTATAGATCCTAGATGTTAGGCCTTTGTCAGATATACAGTTGTCAAATATTTTTTCCCAGTTTGTGGGTTGTCTCCCCACTCTCTTGATGGTTTCTTTGGCTTTGCTGAAGCTTGTCAGTTTGATGAGGTCCCACTTGTCAATCTTATTTCTTATGGCATGGGCACTTGGGTTTTTGATCAGGAATTGGTTGCCATTTCTAAGTTCTGTAAGGGTGTCTCCTGCATTTTCTAGGGTTCTTATAGTTTGAGGTTTTATGTTTAGGTCTTTGATCCATTTAGATCTGATTTTTTGTGTGTGGTGATAGGTAGGGGTCCTGTTTTAGTCTTTTGCATGTGGTCAGCCAGTTTTTTCAGCACCATTTACTGAATAGGTTCTCCTCTCCTCAGTGGTTGGTGGTGGAGAATTTGTCGAAGATGAGTTGGTTGAGAAAATGCACTTTTGCTTCTGGAGTCTCTATCCTGTTCCATTGGTTGATATGCCTGCTCTTGTACCAATACCAGGCTGTTTTGATTATTGTAGCTTTGTAATAAAGTTTAAAGTCTGGGAGTGTGATACTTCCCTCTTTGTTTTTTTGCTGAGGATTGTTTTGGCTATTCGTGGTCATTTATCTTTCCATATGAATTCCAGGTCTGAGAAGAATACTGCTGGTAATTTAATGGATATTGTGTTAAATCTGATTGCCTTGGGTAGAATGGACATCTTAACAATGCTGATTCTTCCAATCCATGAGCATGGAATATTTTTCCATTTGTTTGAGCAGTGTTTTGTAGTAAAGGTCTTTCACGTCTCTGGTTAAGGAAGATGCCAAGGTACTTCATTTTTTGTGTGTTGTTATTGTAAATAAGATTGTGCCTTTTATTTGGGTTTGTTTATTGTTGGTGTATAGAAATGCAACTGAGCCGGGCTCGGTGGCTCAGCCTGTAATCCCGCGCCTTTGGGAGGCTGAGGTGAGTGGATTGCCTGAGCCCGCGGGGGTTTGAGACCCGCTTGGGCAACTTGGCGAGACCTCATCTCTACAATAAATCAAAAATTAGCCGGGCGTGGTAGCGTGCGCCTGTAGTTCCAGCTACTTGTAAGGCTGAGGCGGAAAGATTGCTGGTGCCCAGCAGGTTGAGGCTGCGGTGGCCGGGAGCGGCCACTGCACTCCAGTCTGGGCGACAGAATGAGACTCCAACTCAAAAAAAAAAAAAAGAAATGCAACTGTCTTTTGCACACTTAGTTTATACCCCGAGACTTTGCCAAAGTCCTTTATCAGTGCAAGGAGGACACAGATTCTCTTGGGTTTTCAAGGTATAGAATCATGTCGTCTGCCAAGAGGGATAACTTGATTTCCTCTTTTCCTACTCCTGTACCCCTGCTCTCCTTCTCCTGTCTGATTGCTCTAGCTAGGACTTCCAAAACTATGTTGAAAAGGAGGAGTGAGAGTGGGCTTCCTTGTCTTGTTCTGGTTTTCAGGGGAAATGGTTCCAATTTCTGTCTGTTTAGCAGTATGTTAGCTGTGGGTTTCTCATAGATGGCTCTTACTATTTTGATGTATGTTCCATCTATGCCTAGATGCAAGAAGGGGTGCTAGGGCAACCCCCTTGGGTCCCCTCCCACTGTGGAAGATTTTCTGTCTTCTCAATAAATCCTGCTTTCACAAGAAAACAGAAGGGTGCTGGATTTTATTGAAAGCTTTTTCCACGTCTAATGATATAATCATGTGGTTTTTGTTTTTACATCTGTTGATGTATATAATTACGTTTATGGTCTTGTGAGTTTTGAACCAGCCCTGCAATCCAGGGATGAAACTTACTTGGTCGTGGTGGATGATTTTTGAAATGTGTTGTTGGATCTGGTTGGCTAGGATCTTGTTGAGAATTTTAGCATCTATGTTCATCAAGGATATTGGCCTGTAGTTCTCTTTCTTTGCTGGATCTTTACCTGGTTTGCGTATCAATGTGATGTTAACGTCATAAAATGATTTGGGGAGAATTCTATCTTTCTCAATTGCCTGGAATACTTTGTAGAATTCTGCTGGCAAGCACTCTGGTCCAGGGCTTTTTTTATAGGCAGTCTTCTTATGACGTAGTCAATTTCTTGGATTGTTACTGGTCTATTTAGATTCTCGATTTCTTCTTGTTTCAACCTGGGAGGTTGTGTGATGTCAGAAAGTCCTCCATTTCCAGGTCAGACTCAGTGGCTCAGCCTGTAATCCCACCTTGGGAGGCCAAGGTGAGTGAATTGCCTGAGCCCACGAGTTCGAGACCAGCCTGGGCAACTTGGCAAGACCTTGTCTCCACAGTAAAATAAAATAAAGAAATTAGCTGGGTGTGGTAGCATGCATCTGTAGTTCCAGCTACTTGGAAGACTGAGGCAGAAGGATCATCAGAGCCCAGCAGGTCAATGCTGGGGTGACCATGAACACTCCAGCCTGGACGATGGAGTGAGACTCCAACACACACACACAAAAATCCTCCACTTCCTTTAGGTTTTCAAGTTTGTTTCCATACTAGTGTACATAGTAATCTCTGATAATCTTTTGTGTTTCTTTGGGGTCAGTTGTGACTTGCTCTTTTGCATTTCTGATTGTGTTTATTTGGGCTTTTTCTCTCTTTTTCTTGGTCTAGCTAGGGGTGCATCAATCTTGTTTATCCTTTCAAAGAACCAGCTTTTTGTTTCATTGATTTTTGCATTATATTTTTACCTCTTTTTCTTTCTTTCTTTCTTTTTTTTTGAGTTGGAGTCTCACTCTGTCACCTAGACTGGAGTGCAG
>NW_007259913.1:155401-156219 GCF_000164805.1 Carlito syrichta
CGAACCCGCGGGCTCAGGCAATCCACTCACCTCAGCCTCCTAAAGTGCTGGGATTACAGGCTGAGCCACCAGCCTGGCCATCTTTTTAAATTTTTGATAGCTTAAAGGGTATTTATTTTGTCTGACATTAAATCATGACTCCTCCTTTCTTTTGTGTTCCATTGCCTGAAAATTTGTTTTCCATCCTCTTACTTTGAGTCTGTGAATGTCCTTCCTGGGGAGATGAGTCTCTTGGAGACAACATGTTGTTGCATCATGATATTTTATCCAACTTGCCATTCTGTGTCTTTTCAGTGGTGCATTTAGTCCATTCACATTCAGGCTAATTATTGAGATATAAGAGTTTATCCCTGTCATGAGATTCTTATAGTTTGCTGTTGTTGATGCTGCTTATTTGTTTATTTGTTTGTTGTCTTTCTTTTGATTTTGGAATTCATTTATGTGTGTTTTCCATCTTTTTCCTGCATTCTTGGGAAGGGCATTGTCGTTCTTTTTTTTCTTTCTTTTGTGTTTAATACTTTCTTAAGTGTTTCTTGTACAGTTTGTCTGGAAGTGGCAAAAACTCTTAGGATTGAATGTCTATCGCTGATGAAACTTAACTTAGCTGAGCAGGTAATTCTTGGTTGAAACTGTTTATCTTTGAGAATCTTGCAGATTGAACTCTAATCTCTCCTAGTCTAAAGTGTTTCTGTAGATAAGTCTACTGCTATTCTGATAGGTCTTCCCCGATAGGTAGTCTGACTTTTTTCTCTTGCTGCCTTTTGGACTTTTTTCTTTTCTTTTCTTCTTTTTGAGTTGGAGTCTCACTCTGTCACCCA
>NW_007259913.1:156411-160606 GCF_000164805.1 Carlito syrichta
CACTGCAGCCTCGACATGCTGGGCTCAGGTGATCATTCTGCCTCAGCCTTCCAAGTAGCTGGAACAACAGGCACATGCCACCATGCCCGGCTAATTTTTTTTTTTTTTTTTAACTGTGGAGATGAGGTCTCACCAAGTTGCCCAAATTGGTCTTGAATCCATGGGCTTAGGCAATCCTCTCACCTCAGCCTCCCAAAGTGCTAGGATTATAGGTGTGGGCCACCGTGCCCAGCTAGGACTTTTTCTTTTATACTTACTTCGTGTAAGCAAATTACTAAGTGCCTAGGAGTTGGTCTTCTCATTTGTTGCCTTACACAGGTTCTCTGAAGCTCTTGTGTTTGAACGGTCACATAACTGATGGAATGAGAGAAGTTTTCTTGGATAATTTCATGGAATGTTTGTTCCAGGGTAGTTTCTGTTTCTCTATCTGCCTCGGGGGTTCCGATTAATCTTAGGTTCAGCCTCTTGATATAATGGCTCATCTCTTAAAAGTTTTGTTCTTTCTTTTTAAGCCTCTTTTCTGTGTATTTAACAGTTTGTGCCAGTTCCATATTTGGTCCTCAAGCTCTAAGATTCTTCCTTCTGCATGGTTAATTCTGCTTTCTATGCTTATCAGTTTGTTATTTATTTCATCACAGAATCCTTTTTGCTGTTATTTCAGTTATCAACTTCTTCATTCTTTCCTCTTGTATCTCCTCATTTCTATTTTTTCTCTCTCTTAATATCTTGACATCTGGGTTTGTGGTTTGAGACCAGTCATTCTGGGGGGCTCTTCACTGTTTGTGTTCCAAAGTCTGTATTCTCAGAGGTTGACCTCCCAGCGGTCGGTGTGAGACCCATATTCTTCCTTTGGTTTTTCTTCATTTTGTAGATTTTTCCTCCTGCCCTCCCCCTTTTTTGCTTTTGAGTTGGAGTCTCACTCTCTCACCCAGGCTGGAGTGCAGTGGCATGCTCATGGTCATTGCAGCCTTGACCTGCTGGACTCAGGCAATCCTTCCGCCTCAGCCTTCCAAGTAGCTGGGGACTACAGGCACACGCTACCATGCCAGACTTTTTTTTTTAATTGTAGAGACGAGCTCTTACCAAGTTGCACAGGCTGGTCTTAACTCCTGAGCTCAGGCAATCCTTTCACCCTGGCCTCTCAAAGTACTGGGATCACAGACTTGAGCCACCATGCGCAGCATCCCCCTCCCCACCTTTTTTTTTTTAAACTCTCCTTTAATTCTGTTGTTCAGTGATGGGGTGGGGTAGCTTTTATTTGTGTTTCCTCAATCTTCTATTCTTCTTTATGGAGCTCCTCTGATTTTGTTCAATTCTGAAGCTGGACTTGAGGTAGGGGGCTGTACTTTTTGCAGTCTGGAGACTTAATTGATGGGGGAGCTGTGATTCAGAAACTATCTGCAGATCCCAATATTCACTGACAGGTGTGTGGGCCCTCTGGAACCCACTTCCCACTGCCTTACAATATATCCATAGAGTGGGGGGTATATGTTTGCCCCCTGAAAGCAAATGAGGCAGGAAAAAGGAAAAGTGGAAAAAGGAAGGAGGAAGTCAAAAGGAAGATGGAGAGAGAGAAGAAGAGGGAAAACAGACAGGTGTACCAACTAACAACTAAACAGAGAAACAAAGTCAGAAAAGATAAAAAACCAAAAATATACAGACAATATACAAACACACAAACCAACAAGCCCTATTGATGTACACTCCCTCAAAAATACCCTTACACAAACAGAAAATCTTTTTAAGAAGCATTAAGATAACAGAAGCAAAGCAAGTATGAAACGTAATCAAAAACAGAAAAAAAGAGTGAAGAGAAAAAAAAAACTAAAACGAAACTCTCTCTGTGGTCATTCCTGTAACTCCAACTTCCTTTCAGTTGCTGCTGCATTAAGGAGTGGCTCTGTTCTCCAGGCCCTCCCTTCTGCTCTCAGTGCAGGCTGATAGGGTTGCTCTCAGTGTGGGTCAGATGCTCCATGGACTACTGTAGGAGGAGGGTGGATCAGACCTGGAATCACCCAGCTTGTTGCTGCTGCTGTCAAGTCTCCCACTCAGATCTGTAGTGTCTATGACTGATCCGGCATGGAGAGGGACATCTGTCTCTCTTAGTCTGATGAGGTAATAGCCTCTAGGTCCCAGGTTGGAAGCTGGGCAGAGCTGGGTGAGGCACTGCAGGTCTCTGCCTGGTCCCAGGACAGAGAAAATGGTGTCCGTGGTCATTTCCTCACCGGTGGTGGGGTTTTCATGACCAGCTTTCTCCATGGATCCTGGGGTTTGTGATGCTCTGCTGTCACAGATGAGGGTGTGGGCCAGGTGCCAGGTAGTAAGGAGCAGCTGTTTTCCGCTGTCTCTTCTCAGGAGAGCCCTGAGAATAGCAGACAATCCTGCACACCAGGGGCTCCAATCTCAGGACGGTGCAGGGTTGCAGTCACCTCTAGAGGAGAGCCCCAGTGCATGAACCCAAGTCTCCCCTCAGATGGACTTTCACTCAGCCACTGCCACACACCCACTCGCTCAGAGAGTCTTTATGGACACTCGTTTTTACAGAGACTCTCATAGTCCCACCTGTTTTGTCGCCATCTTGCCGAAAATCCCCTAGATGTGAATCTTTGTGACTTTGGATTAGATAACGGTTTTTAGATACAGCATCAAAAACACAAATGACCAAAGAAAAATAGGTAAATTGAACTTCACCAAAATTAAACAGTTACAGCCAGGCATGGTGGCTCATACCTATAGTCTCAGCACTTTGGGAAGCCAAGGCAGGAAAAATCACTTGAGCTCAGGAGTTTGAGACCAGCCTGGGCAGTACAGCAAGATCCTGTCTCAGAAAAAGATAATAATAATTTTGTAAAAATTAAAAAAATGTAAACACTTTTGTGCTTCAGTGGACACTATGCAGAAAGTAAAAAGACCACCTGTAGAATGGGATAAAGTATTTGCAAGTCATATATCTGATAAGGAACTTGTATCTAGAATATATAAAGAACTTTAACAACTCAGCAATAAAACACAAAACAAACATTTGAATAAGCAAATTTGTTCAAAGAAGATATACAAATGACCAAAAAACATATTAAAAGATACTCAACGCCACTTATCATTAAAGATTTGAAAGCGTTTGGCAGTAATGGGAAACTGTCAGGGGAAGGGGGGTGGAATTGGCAATTGAGGGAAACTGCTAGGGTACCTGCAGAATCAATGTTTGTATACCTAGCCCTGAACTGTATCCCACATCTTTATAATAAAAATAAATGGATAACAAGGTTTGCACACGGCTGGGTGCTGTGGCTCACGCCTATAATCCCAGCACTTTGGGAGGCCGAGGTGAGAGGATGCCTGAGTCCATAGGTTCGAGACCCGCCTGGGCAACTTGGTGAGACCTCACCTCTACAATAAATCAAAAATTAGCTGGGCATGGTAGCGCACGCCTGTAGTTCCAGCTGCTTGGAAGGCGGAGGTGGAAGGATCGCCGGAGCCCAGCAGGTCGAGGCTGCGGTGGCCGGGAGCGGCCACTGCACTCCAGTCTGGGCCAAAGTGAGACTCCAACTCAAACAAATAATAATAATGATAATAATTTTTCTTATTTATTTATTTTGGTGTCACTGTGTCACCCAGGCTGTAGGGCAGTGGCATGCTCATAGCCACTGCTGCCTCTACCTGCTGGGGTTAGGTGATCCTTCCACTTCAGCCTTTCAAGTAGCTGTAACCAGAGGCATACCCCCATGCTGGCTAATTTTTTAAAAATTTGTTGTAGAGATGAGGTCTCACAAAATTGCCTAGGCTGGTCTCAAACACCTGGGCTCTGGCGGTCCTCTTGCCTCGGCCTCCCTAAGTGCTGGAATTACATCATGAGGCATCACGCCTGGCCTGTGATAATTTTTTAATGGACAATAGCAAGTGTTGATGAGGATGTAGAAAAATTGGAATCCTTATCCATTGCTGGTGGGAATACACAATAGTGCAGCGGCTGTGAGAAACAGTTGTGGAGGTCCTTAAAGAGCTCATCCTAGCTGGAAGCTGTGGCTCAGCCTGTAATCCCAGCACTTTGCGAGGCCGAGGCAAGGAGATTGCCTGAGCCCGTGAGTTCAAGATCAGCCCAGCCAACTTGGCGAGACTTCATTTCTAAAATAAGTAAAAAGCCGGGCTCGGTGGCTCAGCCTGTAATCCCCCGCCTTTGGGAGGCTGAGGTGAGTGG
>NW_007259913.1:160638-166134 GCF_000164805.1 Carlito syrichta
TGAGACTCCAACTCAAAATAAATAAATAAATAAATAAATAAATAAATAAATAAATAAATAAATAAATAAAATAAAATAAAATAAAATAAGTAAAAAATTAGCCAAGTGTGGTAGAGCTCACCTGTAGTTCCAGCTACTTGGGAGGCTGAGGTGGAAGGATTACCGGAGCCCAGCAGGTCAAGGCTGCGATGGCCGTGAGTGTGCACTCCAGCCTGGGCTACAGAGTGAGACTCCAAGTCAAAAAAAAAAAAGTTCAAGCTAGAGTTGCTATGTGATGAGCAATTTGACTCTGAGGTACCTATTATAGAGAATTGAAAACATGTTTACACAAAAACTTGTACACATTCACAGCAGTGTTGTCAATAGCAGCCCCAAAATAGGAAAAACCCAGATGCCAATCAACTAATGCATGGATAAACAAAATCAGATATATCCATAAAATTGAGTATTATTTGTCATAAAAAGTAGTGAAGTACTACTATATGCTATAACACAGATGAACCTCAGAAACATTATGCTATACTTATATACAAAAGTATATACAAAAAATTCAGCTATTGTATGATTCCATTTATATGAACTATTCAGAATAGGGACTGGGTGCAGTGACTCATTCTTATAATCCCTGTGCTTTTGGAGGCAGAGATAGGATTACTTGAGCCTAGGAGTTTGAGACTGTTGTGAGCTATGACTGCACCACTACACTCCAGTCTGGGTGACAGAGAAAGACCTTGTTTCTTAAAAAAAAAAACCTTGAACAATTATTATAATACTATAAGAAAGGGATTGGCAAACTGGGAATCCCTAGTGGGAAACTGTCAGGGGAGGAGGGTGGGATTGGCACCCTTTATTTATTGTAGAGGGGAGGCCTCGCCAAGTTGCCCAGGATGGTCTCGAACTCGCGGGCTTAGGTAATCCACTTGCCTCGGCCTCCCAAAGTGCTGGGATTACAGGCTGAGCCACCGAGCCCAGCTGGTACTCTTTTATATAAGAAAATTAGCCCTTTGTCTGTAATATTAGAATCAAATGCTTTCCCCTAAGTTACTTTTGTCTTTCAACTTAGTTTATGGTAGCTTTTTCTGTTCAGAATGTGTAAAATAGGTTGGGCGCAGTGGCTCATACCTATAATCCCAGCTCTTTGGGAGGCCAAGGTGGGAAGATTGCATGAGCCCAGGAATTCGAGATCAGCCTGGGCACCCCTTAAGGAAACTGCTAGGGGAGGGAGGGGCATACCTCATCAACATAGGTACTTACATCATCAACGTTTGTATACCTAACTCTCAATTGTACCCATAGAGACAGAAAATAGATTAGCAGCTGCCAGATGTTAGGGGGAAGGAGAAACTGGGTGTGATTGTTAAGGGTTCTGGAGTTTTACTCTGGGGTGATAAAAATGTTCTGAAATTGAATAATGGTGATGGATGCTCTCAACTTTGTGATTATTCTAAAAACCACTGACTGATACACTGTATCATCTATCTACCCATCTATTTCTCTATCAATCATCTATATCCATATTTATTTGAGTTGGGGTCTCACTCTATTGCCCTGCCATAGTACAACAGCACAGTCACGACTCACTGCAGCCACGACTTTTTGGGCTCAGGTGATCCTTCCCCTTCAGCCTCTCAAATGGCTGGGACTACAGGCAGGTGCCACCATGCTCTGCTAATTTTTTAATATTTCGTAGAGATGAGATCTTACTGTGGTGCCCAGGCTGATCTCGAATTCCTGGGCTCATGCAATCTTCCCACCTTGGCCTCCCAAAGAGCTGGGATTATAGGTATGAGCCACTGCGCCCAACCTATTTTACACATTCTGAACAGAAAAAGCTACCATAAACTAAGTTGAAAGACAAAAGTAACTTAGGGGAAAGCATTTGATTCTAATATTACAGACAAAGGGCTAATTTTCTTATATAAAAGAGTACCAGCTGGGCTCGGTGGCTCAGCCTGTAATCCCAGCACTTTGGGAGGCCGAGGCAAGTGGATTACCTAAGCCCGCGAGTTCGAGACCATCCTGGGCAACTTGGCGAGGCCTCCCCTCTACAATAAATAAAAAATTAGTCGAGCATGGTAGTGTGTGCCTATTGTTCTGGCCACTTGAAAGACTGAGGCAGAAGGATCGCCAGAGCCCAGCAGGGCGGCACTGAGGTGGCCGTGAGCCAACCACTACACTCCAGTCTGGGTGACAGAGTGAGACTCCAACTCAAAAAAAAAAGGACCTATGCTGGTTGCAGTGGCTCATGTCTGTAATCCTAATTCTTTGGGAGACCACAATGGGAGGATCACTACAGGCCAGGAGTTTGAGACCAGCCCATCTCTAAAAAAAATAAAAAATATGAAAATTACCTGAGTGTGATAATGCACACCTGTAGTCCCAGCTACTCAAGAGGCTGAGATGGAGGTTCACCTGAGCCCAGTGTAAAGAGTAATAAATTGTGTGTAACATAATGAAACTATAACCTCATATATTGTGTGTGCTGAAACTGTGTGCTGTGACCTCTCCCCTAAAATTTTTAGTACCAAGTAAGGACACCCTACTTGGAAACCCCAGGTGGCTGTGTTAGATAAACTAACCAGCTTTTTTCTGCTTCTGTGAACCCTGCTGGCATGGTGTGATGTGATACGATAAGCCCTTCTCGAATTCTGGTGGGCTTTTCTCTGTTTGAATTATGGCGGGCTTAGCCCCTCTTAATTTCTGGCGGGCCTTTCTGGCGGGCTTTGCTCTGTTCGAACTTAAGTTGTAACGGCCTCATAGTTTGGGCGGGCTTTGGCCTATTTAAGGGGGCCCCTGCTGCAGTTCGGGGCCCTTGCCCTGAGACTTGCAAGTCTGGTGAGCGGTCCTGGCCAGCTGAACCTTGGCTAATAACCTCTCTCTTGTTAAATTGAGTGTCGGTGCCGTGAATTAAGCGCCGGACCCTATGTCACCTGTACTTTGAGACTTCAGTGAGCCATGATTAGGTCACCGCATTCCAGTCTGGACAACAGAGTGAGACCCTGTCTCTTTAAGAAAATAAAGACAAAAAAGCCCCTAAGTTAACTAAAGAAAAAACCCCAAACAACTCACAACTCAATAGAAAAATGAGCAAATAATAAAATAATATGACTAGATAGTTCACAGGAAAGAAATACAAATGTCTCAAATATGAGAGGGAAAATTTAACTTCACTCACAATAGAATGTGAATTCGTTCCTTTGAGATGATCTTTTTTGAATTACTGGTTAGCAAAGAGAATGTATATTTGAAAATGTAGTGTGTGGCTTGCTAGTAGCCTATGAGAACATAAATTGCCCTATATGAAAAGGCTGATTTTGGCTATGACTTTAAAAGTTACAGATTTACATACTTTTTTTTTTTTTTTTTTTTTTTAGTTGGAGTCTCACTCGGTCGCCCAGACTGGAGTGCAGTGGCCGCTCCCGGCCAACAGCCTCGACCTGCTGGGCTCTGGCAATCTTTCCGCCCCAGCCTTCCGAGTAGCCGGAATTATAGGCGCACGCTACCACGCCCGGCTGATTTTTTGATTTTATTATAGAGATAAGGTCTCACCAAGTTGCCCAGGCGGGTCTCGAACCTGCGGGTTCAGGAATCCACTCACCTTGACCTCCCAAAGCTCAGGATTACTGGCTGAGCCACCGAGCCCGGCCGATTTACATACTTTCTAACTCAATAATTCTGTTTCTAGGAATTTATCCTACAGATAGATTCAAATGTGTATGAATTAACATTTGTACAAAGTTATTTATTAAGACCTTCTCTGTAATAAAAGGAAACAATCTTTGTGCCCATTCAAGAATTCTCTGCAGAAGTAAAAAAGAATGAGCCAGCTGGGCTTGGTGGGTCAGCCTGTAATCCTAGAACTTTGGGAGGCTGAGGCAAGCAGATTGCCCGAGCCTGCGGGTTCAAGACCAGTCTGGGTAACTTGGTGAGACCACATCTCTACAGTAAATCAAAAATTAGCCGGCCGTGGTAGTGCGCACCTGTATTTCCAGCTACTTAGAAAGCTGAGGGAGAAGAAGAATTACCAGAGTCCGGCAGGTTGAGGCTGCAGTGGCCGTGAGCGTGCCACTGCATTCAAGCCTGGGCAACAGAGTGAGACTATGACTCAAAAAAAAATCATCAATCTTAATTTCAATTTATACAGTGTCTTTGAACAAAATTACTTGCTTTTTCTTCTGAGGTGGTCAAACTCTTGACTATTTAATAGACTACCAGTTGACCACCGTTTGAGCAATACTGTCCCAGAACTTTAATTATTCAGATCCCAGAAAGTCTGCTACAGTTAGACCCAGTGTTTGTATCTATATCCTGTTAGGACTACATATTATATTCTTTTTTTTTTTTTTTTGAGTTGGAGTCTCACTCAGACTATATATTATATTCTATACCAGAGATTAAGTGGGATCATATTAGAGATACTCCTAAATTTTTTTTATTTTTGTAGTTGATGTCTCACTCTGTCACCCAGGCTGGATTGCAGTGGCACACTCACAGTCACCCCAGCGTCAACCTGCTGGAGTCAGGTGATCCTTCCGCCTCAGCCTTCCAAGTCGCCGGAACTACAGGCATGTGCTACCATGTCTGCCTTTTATTTATTTATTATTGCAGAGACAGGGTCTCACTATGTTGCCCATGCTGGTCTCAAACTCTGGTCCTCAAGCAATCCTCCTGCCTCAGCCTCTCAAATTGCTAGGACTGCAGGCATGAGCCACTGTGCTGGCTCTATTATTTTGTTTTTGAGTTGGAGTCTCACTCTGTCACCCAGACTGGAGTGCAGTGGCCGCTCCCGGGCCACCGCAGCCCTCGACATGCTGGGCTCCGGCGATCATTCCGCTCAGCCTTCCGAGTAGCCGGAATTACAGGCATGCGCTACCACGCCCGGCTGATTTTTTGATTTATGGTAGAGATGAGGTCTCGCTGCCCAGGCGGGTCTCGAACCCGCGGGCTCAGGCAATCCACTCACCTCAGCCTCCCAAAGGCGCGGGATTACAGGCTGAGCCACCGAGCCCGGCTAAAACCTGATATATCTTTACCAAATAATAGAAATGAAATTCTCAGTCTGGTACAGAGGTCAGCAAACTATGGGCCTTGGGCCAAATCCCATACACCATGTGTTTTTGCAAATAAAGTTTTATTGAAATACAGCTATGCTTATTTATTGACGTATTGTCTAAAGGAGCTTTTATGCCACAGTGGTAGAATTGAATAGTTGCAGCAGAGACTGTAGGGCCTACAAGGCTAAAATATTTATTATCTGGTGCTTTACAGAAAATGTTTGCCAACCCCTAATCTAGGACAGTGGTGCTCCTCCCTCTATTGCTATGCAGATGGAAAAATACTATATCTTGACTACTTTGAGGTTAGGTGTGGCTGTGTGACAAACCTTGGTCTGTAAATTTTGAGCAGAACAGATGTGTATGTCTTTTCTACATGGAAATGTTTAAAAGCTTTTATGTGAGTTTCCATATTCTGATTTTTTAATGCTTCTAGTATGCC
>NW_007259913.1:166154-170084 GCF_000164805.1 Carlito syrichta
GCCTCGACCTGCTGGGCTCCAGCGATCCTTCCGCCTCAGCCTTCCAAGTAGCCGGAAATAGAGGCACGCTCTACCTCACCCGGCTAGTATTTTTTTATTTATTATAGAGACGAGGCCTCGCCAAGTTGCCCGGGTGTGTCTCAAACCCGCGGGCCAGGCAATCCACTCGCCTCGGCCTCCCAAAGTGCTGGGATTACAGGCTGAGCCACCAAGCCCGGCCTATTTTTTGATTTATTGTAGAGATGAGATCTCATCAACTTGCCCAGACTGGTCTTGAACCCCTGAGCTCAGGCAAGCCTCTTGCCTCGGCATCCCAAAGTGCTGGGATTATAGACTTGAACCAACGCACCTGGCCGAAACTTCTAATTCTGAATTCAGTTAAATAAGCATTTGTGGCAGGGCATGGTGGCTCAAGCTTGTAATCCCAGCACTTTGGGAGGCTGAGGTGAGGGGATTGCCTGAGCCCATGTGTTCAAGAATAGACCTGGGCAACTTGGCGAGACCTCATCTCTACTATTAATCAAAAAATCAGTCAGGTGTGGTAACGCATGTATTTCCGGCTACTTGGAAAACTGATGTGGATCACCTGAGTCCAGCAGTTCAACACTGAGGTGGCCATTGGGCATGCCACTACACTCCAGCCTGGGCGAGGAAGTAAGACTCCAACTCAAAAAATATATATATATATATCTGTTGGAAACCTGTTACATAACATCATTTGTTATGCAGATATGAAAGTATCATGGCTACTGTTCTCAAGAAGCTCACAGCCATGCTAAAACACTACACTACATTCATCTAAATAAAATATATTCTAAAGATCCCGACAACACTATGGCAGTGTGTCAAAATAGGTTTATTTAGGTGGGCTCGGTGGCTCAGCCTGTAATCCCGCGCCTTTGGGAGGCTGAGGTGAGTGGATTGCCAGAGCCCGCAGGTTCGAGACCCGCCTGGGCAGGCGAGACCTCATCTCTACAATAAATAAAAAAATCGGCCGGGCGTGGTAGCGCGTGCCTGTAATTCCGGCTACTTGGAAGGCTGAGGCGGAAGGATCGCCGGAGCCAAGCAGGTCGAGGCTGAGTGGCCGGGAGCGGCCACTGCACTCCAGTCTGGGAGACAGAGTGAGATCTCCAACTAAAAAAAAAATATATATATATATAGGTTTATTTTAACACCTCTGTATCTGAGTCTACATCTGAAAGAATACACATACAATTGTTGATAGCAATGACTTCTATTGGATGGCATTGGTAGGAAAGAGATCAGGTGAAGACTTTTACTACTTTAAATATTTCAAATTAGAAGATGGTGAAATTATGAATGATTTTACTTAATTTTTTTTAGCATTTTTGTTTTTCAAACAAAATCATAGGAAAAGATTACGAGTTTCAGACACACACATAATGATATTTCTTTGCATAAGTAAAATACATTTTTTTTTTGGAGTTGAAGTCTCACTCCATCGCCCATGCTGGAGTACAGTGTGGCATGATCACAGCCACTCCAGCATCAACCTGCTGGGCTCCGGCGATCCTTCCGCCTCAGCCTTCCAAGTAGCTGGAACTATAGGCATGCGCTACCACGCCTGGCTAATTTTGGGATTTATTGTAGAGATGAGGTCTCGCCAAGGTGCCCAGGCTGGTCTCGAACCCATAGGCTCAGGCAACCCACTTGCCTCCACCTCCCAAAGAGCTGGGATTATAGGTTGAGCCACCAAGCCCGACCTACTTCTTAGTGAAAAGAAAGTTGTGCTGATCCAACTGTTTTACTGAGCAAAGCAAACATAGGGTATATGGAAAGGATTTGCTTGGGGAAGTATTGGTTACTGAGGCAGGAGAAGGTTGAAAATCAGTCGTAGAAACATGGGTTACAGAGGTTCTTTTTCTGTTACCTAGACATGTTTGCTGAAGCAGCTGTTACTATTCAATTGTAACAGGTTTAAAACCAGCATGGTGTTTTATTTGTTGCTATGTTACAAAATGTTCAGGCTTTTCCTAGGTTTGTGGGAATTTTTTATTGTTGCTGTTCTAAAAAAAATTATGCTTTTTTAAAACTTGGTCTTTACTTTATTTTTATTTTTATTTTTTTTGAGTTGGAGTCTCACTCTGTCGCCCAGACTGGAGTGCAGTGGCCGCTCCCGGCCACCGCAGCCTCGACCTGCTGGGCGCCGGCGATCCTTCCGCCTCAGCCTTCCGAGTAGCTGGAACTACAGGCGCGCGCTGCCATGCCTGGCTAATTTTTTATTTTTATTGTAGAGATGAGGTCTCGTCAAGTTGCCCAAGCAGGTCTCGAACCCGCGGGGTCAGGCAATCCACTCACCTCAGCCTCCCAAAGTGCGGGACCTATGATAATTTTATATTAAAAGGCTTTAATGGCCGGGCACGGTGGCTCACGATTATAATCCTAGCACTTTGGGAGGCCAAGGTGAGAGGATGGCCTGAGCCCATGGGTTCGAGACCAGCCTGGGCAACTTGGCAAGCCTCATCTCTACAATAAATCAAAAAATTAGCTGGGCATGGTAGAGTGTTTGTAGTTCCAGCTACTTGGAAGGCTGAGGTAGAAGGATTGCCTGAGCCCAACTGGTCGACACTGCAGTGGCCATTAATGTGCCACTCCACTCCAGCCTGCATGACATAGTGAGACCCCGACTCAAAAGAAAAAGGCTTTAATATACTGTATGAGTTTTCTATTGCTGCTGTAACAAATTACCACATATTCACAGGGCAGTGCTGGGGCTACAATGGCAGGGCTGGTGGCAGGGCAGAGTGCTTCACTAGTGATAAAGACTGAGGACTTGGCTGGGCGCTGTGGCTCAAGCCTATAATCCCAGCACTTTGGGGGGCCGAGGCAAGAGGATTGCCTGAGTGTGCGGGATCAAGACTAGCCTGGACAATTTGGTGAGACCTCATTTTTACAATGAATCAAAAATTAGCTGGGTGTGGTAGCTCGCGCCTGTAGGAAGGTAGCTTGCTACTTGGAAGGCAGAGGTGGAAGGATCACCAGAGCTCAGCAGGTCGATGCTGGGGTGGCCGTGAGTGTGTCACTGCACTCCAGCCTGGGCGACAGAGTGAGACCCCAACTCAAAAAGAAAAAAAAAGACTGAGGGCTTGGTGGATGTCCTGCCCCAAATCTGGCAGAGAGCCACAGGACTTATTATATTAGAAGAAGGTCTCAAGCTGGGCTCGGTGGCTCAGCCTGTAATCCTGTGCCTTTGGGAGGCTGAGGTGAGTGGATTTCCTGAGCCCATGGGTTCAAGACCCGCCTGTGCAGGCGAGATCTCATCTCTACAATAAATCAAAAAATTAGCCGGGCGTGGTAGCACACACCTGTAATTCTGGCTACTTGGAAGGCTGAGGTGGAAGGATCGCCAGAGCCCAGCAGGTCGAGGCTGCGGTGGCCGGGAGCAGCCACTGCACTCCAGTCTGGGCGACGGAGTGAGACTCCAACTCAAAAAAAAAAAAAAAAAAGAAGAAGAAGAAGGTCTCCACTCTGGCTCTTGAAGATATGGTGCTTTATTTTGTTTTGTTTTGTTTGTGTTTAGGAACAGGCTGGAGTGCACTGGCATAATCATAGCTCACCGCAACCTCCAACTCCTGGCCTCAAATGAACTTCCCACTTTAGCATCCCAAAGTGCTGGGATTACAGGCATAAACCACTCTGCCCAGTCTGAAGAGATGGTCTTTGCTAGGGTCCGGATAGGGTGAGGGTGGATGGAACGAGGGGTGCAGTACCGCAGGAGCCAGCAAGCTGGTAAGTACTGGCAACCCAGAGATCCAAGTAAATGCATAGAATTGCAACACAAAGAGGTGAGAGAAGAAAAGATTTCTTTAAGAAAGCTTCACTCCCCACAGAGAGGGACCAGGTCTACACTGTAGATAAGTGTGGTCCCATAGCTCCTTGAGCCCCCCCCCCCCCCCCCCCCCCCCCCCC
>NW_007259913.1:170466-171447 GCF_000164805.1 Carlito syrichta
GCTCCTGGCCACTGCAGCCTTGACCTGCTGGGCTTCAGCGATCCTTCCGCCTCAGCCTTCCAAGTAGCTGGAACTACAGGTGCCCACTACCACACCCAGTTAATTTTTGATTTATTGTAGAGATGAGGTCTTGCCAAGTTGCCCAGTCTGGTCTTGAACCCCCAGGCTCAGGCAATCCACTCACCTCGGCCTCCAAAGTGCTGGGATTACAGGCTGAGCCACCGAGCCCGCCGGGAGATTCTTGATATTCCCTCAGACAGACGATTGAATCCCCATTAGCTTCCCCTTCTGAATTGTCCTGTGATCTGCATAACTTTTGTAATGCGAGAAGTTTTAGGCCTTGTGAATTTCCTTTACTCTAGACAAGCCTGATTGCCAATCCGTGGGCTTTAGGGCACCAGGGCGTCTGGCCAGAAAACTCTGAGAGAGGCGGGGTGTCCTGATCACTATGCACCGAGTATGCAATGGGTTGATGCTGGTCGTGCTTGGGAAGTCCATGTTTCTGAAAAAACCAAGTTGGCAAAGCTAGTCTTTACCTAAATTATGCATTTTTCCAGAACATAGCTTTTATTTTCTCATCATTGTACTAAGGTTTAGGAACAATATAAAAATGCATTTCCCGCTAGGTCTGTCATTTCAGTCTTTACATCTCTTTCCAGTATTCCAGGGGAGGGAGCCCTACCTGTCTCCCAGACACTGACTTTTCATGTGAACACTGATGTGACTATGGATGTTATATTGGATCCCAGGACTTTCTAATCCTGTGGCTCCATCTGAAATTTAATCTGATGGGTTGTTACTGCTTAGGTGCTTACCAGGACAGTAGTGAGTATCCAACTTATTAGACTTTGGAACCACCCACTGGCCATGAGGGTGAACCTGACATCCAGCTCCCCTTCCACCGCTCTGCTTGCTGGTGTATTCCAGTGCTCTTCTCTCACTGGCTACTAATGTGCAATGGCTTTTTTTTTTTTTTTTTTT
>NW_007259913.1:171467-184828 GCF_000164805.1 Carlito syrichta
TTTTTTTATTTATTGTAGAGATGAGGTCTCGCCTGCCCAGGCGGGTCTTGAACCCGCGGGCTCAGGCAATCCACTCACCTCAACCTCCCAAAGGCGCGGGATTACAGGCTGAGCCACCGAGCCGGCTAGGGCTGTAATGTTAACAGCTGGAAGTCCACATTATCTCCAAGGATACAATGACATTTTAAGACTAAAGAAGAGGCCTACAGTTCCCTTTTTATTATCCTTCCCACTGCTCCCTTGCAGCATACTCAATAAACTTGTTACTCTACCTTAAAAAAAAAAAGACTAAAGAAGAAACAGGTTTGTGAGTAATTTTAGATTTATTGTATAGATTGGCATTGGGCAAGAATGAAATGTTAGAAATTTATGGCTGGGCGGAGGTGGCTCAAGCCTGTAATTCCAGCACTTTGGGAGGCCGAGGCGAGAGGATTGCCAGAAACCAGTTGGGACAACATGGTGAGACCTTGTCTCTACAATAAATCAAAAAATTAGCAGGATGTGGTAGCACACCTGTAGTTCCGGCTCCTTGGAAGGCTGAGGCGGAAGGATTGCCAGAGCCCAGTAGGTGGACGCTGGGGTGGCCATGAGCATGCCACTGCACTCCAGCCTGGGTGACAGAGTGAGACTCCTGCTAAAAAAAAAGAAGAAGAAGAAAGAAAGAAATGCATAATATGATATGTGTATAGTAAAGCTTACCTCAAAAGATTGCATATTACTTCTTTGTATGAGACGGAGTCTGACTATGTTGACCAGACTGGTCTTGAATTCCAGAGATCCTCCGATTCAGCCTCCTGAGTAGCTGGGATTACAGGTGCAGGCCTCTACAGCTGGCTTGGATCTCATCTTATTTGGGCATCTGGATGGTGAAGGGTCTACTTCTCTGTTGGGTTACTGAGGTCACCAAACCAGTGGACAGGTGTGGTCGGTGCCAGATTCTTGTGTGTTTTGCTTATAAAGAATTCTCAAGCAAACAGAGGATGCAGAGAAGTAAGAAAAGCAGGTGATTTACTGAGCAGAGCAAGAGTTCACATTCAATAAAGAAAAACTGCTGTTTCTTAAAAAGATAGTACATTTCTCAAGGAAGAGAAGTGGGTATGCAATCGAGGCAGGCTATGTCACAACCGCTGCACTGAGGGTTATGGATTTTGCTTTTTATTTATATGGCTATAAAAGGGTTGGTCTAGGGATAGAGATTTCTTGGAAACAGGCTGTCTTGGGGCTAGGTTTTTGGCATTCCTCCCTCTTGCCAGGTAGGGGAGTTTTTGACCTTATAGGGCCATCCCAGGACAGTGGCAACCTTGTGGGTGAGATTTTATAAAACCACAGTGCTGATGATATTATAATGAATCTATAATGAAGGCTGTTGGTTATTTGTGCACATGCGCAGGGGATTCCCTAGCTGTACCTTGCCTGGTGGTGAGCTCCCAATCACTAACATCCTAAGAGATGTGGACCCTTGTAGGGTCTGGGTAATAATGGTTGTGCTTATGTGGGTTGTTACAGATGTTAGATTTTAACAACTCCTATAATTTTCCTAAGATCTTGAGAGTCCCTATTTTATCCTACCTACTCTATCACATCCAGCACATTGCAGAGATGTGATTCCACACCTTCCCCTGAAAATGGAAATAATAACAGTGTGTATATATATATATATATATATATATATATATATATTTTAAACAAATAGTCTGGGCTCGATGGCTCAGCCTGTAATCCCAGCACTTTAGTTGGCCGAGGTGAGTGGATTGCCTGAGCCTGAGGGTTCAAGACCAACCTGGGCAACTTGGCAAGACATCATCTCTACAATAAATTTAAAAAATTACCCGGGTGTGGTAGCACACTCCTGTGATTACAGCTACTTGGAAGGCTGAGGCGGACGGATCGCCAAAGCCTGGCAGGTCAATGCTGGGGTGGCCATGAGCGTGCCACTGCATTCCAGCCTGGGCGACAGAGTGAGATTTCGACTCAAATAAATAAATAAATAAGAGAAACAAAACTACAATTGAAAATTTGTGTTGGCACAATTGAAGCAAAACACAATTTGAAATCGTTCTTTGATAACTCTTCCTATCAAATCTCAACTTCTTGAGGCATGCCTCTTACTTGGTTTATGTCATAGAATTTCTGGCATCGCCTCAGAAGATTCTCAGAAATGTCCTCACCTCGCATGTCTTTCCATCGTGTCCCAGTTCTTCTGTTTTCAAGATCCTTTCTGCCACCACTTGGAGGCGCCTTTATTCATCACTATTTCCAGCATCAATTTCCTTGCATTCTTACCAGGAGTGACAATTAGGTTCATAAACTTGCCACTATGCCCTTACATTGGCAGCACTGTACAAACAGCTCAGAAAGGTTTCATAACCTTGGTATATGTGTCTCACAGTCGTGTTCATGTCGACGTGCGGCAGTGTCTGGCTGAGTAGTGTTCATTATTGTTGTTGCATGTTTTTGTGTGCTGTTGTGAGAATGTTGGAGCTTGAATTCAACATTAAATTTCTTGTTTGGGGGGCTCGGTGGCTCAACCTGTAATCCCGCGCCTTTGGAAGGCTGAGGTGTGTGGATTGGCTGAGCCCACAGGTTCGAGAATGGTATTCCATTCTTGCCTGGGCAACTTGGCAAGACCTCATCTCTACAATAAATCAAAAATTAGCCGGGCGTGGTAGCACACGCCTGTAGTTCCAGCTACTTGGAAGGCTGAGGCGGAAGGATCACTGGCGCTCAGCAGGTCGAGGCTGCGGTGGCCGGGAGCGGCCACTGCACTCCAGTCTGGGCGACAGAGTGAGACTCCAACTCAAAAAAAAAAAAAAAAAATTCTTGTTAAACTTGACAAGAGTGGAAGTGAAATCAGGGACATAGCAGTCCAATTTTATGGGGATAGTGCCATGAAGAAAATGGCAGTGCACAAATGGATTAAACATTTTTCTGAGAGGACAGTAGGCATCACTGACGAAGAGAGGTCAGGACGGCTAGCAATGAGCAGAACTGAAGAAACATTGCAAATAATTGTGGAATTGTGTGTCAAAATCATCAGCTGACTGTGAGAAGCATAGCCGACCAAATAAACATTGACAGAGAAACAGTTACAAAAATCTTACCTGAAAATCTTGGCATAAGAAAGGTGTGTACAAAAATGGTTCAGAAGGAGATCTTGCATTATGATAAAGCACCAGCTCACACAGCACTGTCTGTGAGGGAGATTTTAGCCAGTAAATAAATAACTGTATCGGAGCCCCCTCCCTCCTCACTTGATCTGGCCCCCAGTGACTTTTTTCTTTACCCAAAGATAAAGGAAATACTGAAAGGAAGACATTTTGAGAACATTCAGGACATCAAGGTAACATGACAACAGCTCTGATGACAATTCCAGAAAAAGAGTTCCAGAATTGCTTTGGCAGGTGGATGAGCCTCTGGCGTCGGTGCATAGCTTCCCAAGGGGAATACTTGGAAGGTGACAGTAGTGATATTCAGCAATGAGGTATGTAGCGCTTTTTCTAGGATGAGTTTGCAAACTTAATTGTCAGACTTCATATAGCACAATTGTTTCACTTGTGCTATAATTATCCAAACAACAGTTGACCCTGGTAAAGCACATACAACATTAGGTTTTAAGATTGGGTGCCATGGCTAATGCGTGTAATCCCAGAATTTTGGAAGACCAAATTGGAGAATTATTTGAGTCCAAGAGTTCGAGAACAGTCTGGGCAACATAGTGAGACCTCATCTCTACAAAAAAAAAAATCAAAAAAATTTGCCAGCATGGTGGTGTGCACCTGTAGTCCCAGGTACTTGGAATCCAACCTGGGCAACAGAGTGAAATCTCAACTCAAAACAACAACAGCAGCAGCAACAACAGGTTTTACATCTGACAAATATCTACATTTGCTTATTTTGGCACACCATCATCCAATCCTTTCCCCACTCCCACTTCCATTTTTTGGGGGGGTGGCATCATTTTAATCTCTATTTGAGTCTTGGAGGAAGTTTCCCTAATAATATGACTGGTTATATGACATTTCTCAAGGAAGAGAAGCAGGTCTGCAATCAAGGCAGGCTGTATCACAACTGCTGCACTGAGGGTTATGGATTTTGCTTTTTTGCAAACAGTTTTTCTTCCTCTCTGTCTCTGGAAGTGGAGCAATGCAGAGATATTAAGCAATTTATACAGGCAGCTACGTCTAAAGTATTAACCTGTCCGTTTCTACTATTTTTTTTTTTTTTGAGTCGCAGTCTCACTCTGTTGCCCAGACTGGAGTACAGTGGCACTCTCCTGGCCACTGCAGCCTCACTCTGCTGGACTCCAGGGATCCTTCTTTCTCAGCCTTCCAAGTAGCCAGAACTACAGGTGCATGCTACCACACCTGGCTAATTTATGATTTATTGTAGAGACTAAGTCTCACCAGGTTGCCCGGGGTGGCTCTCAAACCCATGGGCTCCGGCAATTCACTCACCTCAGCCTCCCAAAGCGCTGAGTCACCAAGCCCGAGCCCATTTCCACTATTGAGATCTGTGACAGTGCTTTGGTTTTGTTCTCTGAACGCTGGCTTGTCAGCCTCCCTTTTGTTTTAAACCTTTTGTTTCCACATACTCTTCCAATGATGTTCCTTTTACCTTGTAATAAAAGTGATTTTCTGTTGTTTGCAACCACAAAACCCTCACTAGCTGTGGCAGCCTGTATTAGGGACCTTACATTCTGTATAATCAGGATCATTGTATTCACATATTTAGATGTCATGAGAATTAAATGTGAAAACAAGCCGGGTTCCGTGGCTCAGCCTGTAATCCCGCGCTTTGGGAGGCCTAGGTGAGCGGATTCTCTGAGCCTGCAGGTTCGAGACCCACCCGGGCAACTTGGCGAGACCTCATCTCTACAATAAAAATCAAAAAATTAGCTGGGTGTGGTAGCGCGCACCTGTAGTTCCAGCTACTTGGAAGACTGAGGTGGAGGGATCACTGGAGCCCTGCAGGTTGAGGCTGCGGTGGCCGGGAGTGGCCACTGCATTCCAGTCTGGGTGACAGAGTGAGACTCCAACTCAATAAAAAAATAAAATAAATAAATAAAAAATAAATATGAAAACAAGCTCCAAGGGTCTGTCTGGTATGCCATAGCCACTATAAACTCATGCCCTCTGAACTCAGGTAAACCTCCATCGTGGACTGGCAGTATCTGTATTTTTTCTGGGCCATCTGTTTCTCTGAATCCCCTTAGCAGATTTTACAAACATTTACAATTTTCTTCAGACTGCCCATTCTACCACCACCTCAATCTCAACACTGTCTGAAATGTTACAGGAGAATGTCAAGGAGACAGAGATACCAGGTTTGCAGAATCTTGGAAGGCTTTTCTGATCTTGTGTTTTATGCCAGGTCATCTTAAACTCAGCTCATGAGAATAAACTTTTGAAAAGGCTTGATTAGAGTCTCTTTACCATTAGCTACATCCTATAATAAGTGTTTTTGTACTACTTGGAGTGGCTCAGTGAGGTTGTAATCTCTCTTGCTGAAATTCTTCTTTATAATTTGACAGTGTTTGACTTGAAGGTCACATCTGGTAGCTTATCTTCCTACTGTGGGCTTCTGGTATGCTTGGAAGGCAACACTATGTTTGAACAATTATCAGGACCAGATTGCTCCTGGTTTGAACTGATACCACATACAACGTTTGAAATTTTTTGTGTCTTCTTTCCAGTCAATCATTTGAATATGAAGATTACGGTGCAGCTACAAATAATTTATGTAGTAAAGAATCCGAATTATGTCTTAATTATAAACCATTCTCAACATAACAAAACCAAAAACATATCAGTATAAAATAGCCATAACTTTGTGCAATCCCAATAATAAATAAAAAGTGGCTCTGTAAGAGGAAGCAATACCGACCAACTTGAAAGGGTAATTTCAGGGTTTCTAGAACCAAGCTTCATAACCTTCTCATTGAGTCTGGATAAGGATGCTCCCTTTATATTTTTTCACTTTTCCTTCCATCCCTCCCTTCTTCCCTCCATCCCTTCCTGCTTTATTATTATTATTTTTGAGAAAGTAGAATTTATTAAGGTGACAGAAAAGCTCCCAAGTAGAAGGGGGCCTGAAAGTGGGTTATCCTCCTTTCTGCTTTTTTAAAGTCACCTAAATAATCTAGGACAAGCATTAAGTTTGCTAGACATAGCATTTTCTCAGTACATATATCTCAATTTTAATTTGCAATTTCTTTTTCCCACACTACTAAAGATTTTTTAAATCTCGATATTTTTCCTCGGGTGAAACATGAGTTTCTTCTTGTGATCCTTGCTTAATTTTAAATTTTAGAACTGCGGCACTACCAGCCAGTTTCTAGGCAGCTTCTTTGACTAAATGAGTTCACCGGTCTTAGAATGGAGGCTGTAGAGATTTAGCAAGTGGGGAAATTCTGAGGTTGAAAATAAGGGTCACGGCTTGAAGAAGAAGAAATATCCATGCACCTGACATCAGGTTTTGCACTTGAGAGAAGGCACACTTCAACTTGCTAGTGCCAAAAGTTTCTGATCATAAGCATATATGTACATATGTATATATGAGCAGGAGGCTGCTGTATGTAGCTTATGACTGAGCATTATGATGTTGTTCCATAATTTTTGTTTGTTTGCTTTGTTTTTTTGAATCGGAGTCTGATGCTGTCACCCAGGTTGGAGTGCAGTGGCACGCTCACGGCCACTGCGGCCTCCACCTGCTGGACTCAGGTCATCCTTCCGACCCAGCCTTCCAAGTAGCTGGAACTACAGACACATGCCACCACACCCGGCTAATTTTTTAATTTATTGTAGAGATGAGGTCTTGCCAAGCTGCCCAGGCTGGTCTTGAACCTGTGGGCTCAGGCTATCCTCTCACCTTGGCCTCCTAAAGTGCTGGGATTATAGGCGTGAGTCACCGCATCCTGCTCCATAGTTATGACAATAATTATTGCATTATGCACAAATGTTGCATTACATGATGAACTCTTGCTCCCAGCACATTTACATCATCAAAATGTGGGGATGCCAGGAGTGGTGGCTCAAGCCTGTAATTCCAGCACTTTGGGACACAAAGGCCAGAGGATTGCCTGAGCCCAGGGGTTTGAGACCAGTCTGGGCAACATGGTTAGACCTCATCTCTACAGTAAATCATAAAATTAGCTGGGTCTGGTGGTGCACGCCTATAGTTTCAGCTACTTGGAAGGCTGAGTCAGAAGGATTGCCTGAGCCCGGTCGGTCGAGGCGGCGGTGGCTGGGAGCGTCCCACTGCACTCCAGCCTGGGTGATGGAGTGAGACTCCAACTCAAAAAAAAAAAGAAAAGAAAAGAAATGTGGGAACAACAGAAGTAGCTACAGCAGCTACAGGATGTAGACCAGTGCCCATGTGGGAGACACCCTGTGGAATATGGCTCTTAGAACCTGGTTTCATTACAGTGGCTTAGAAGAGGTTTTTTTGGTCTGAAATCCTGAGCATTCTAAGGAGGAAATGTTAGTTGAGCAATTTTGTGTTTGTTGTTGTTGTTGTTGTTGTTTTGAGTTGGAGTCTCACTCGGTCGCCCAGATTGGAGTGCAGTGGCCGCTCCCAGCCACCGCAGCCTCGACCTGCTGGGCTCCGGCGATCCTTCCACCTCAGCCTTCCAAGTAGCTGGAATTACAGGCGCGCGCTACCATGCCTGGCTAATTTTTTGATTTATTGTAGAGATGAGGTCTCGCCTGCCCAAGCAGGTCTTTTTTTTTGAGTCGGTCTCACTCTGTCACCCAAGCTGGAGGGCAGTGGCACGCTCACGGCCACCGCAGCCTCAACCTGCTGGGCTCAGGCGATACTTCCACCTCAGCTTTCCAAGTAGCTAGAACTACAGGTACATGCCACCATGCTGCCCGGCTACTTTTTTGCTTTATTTTAGAGATGAGGTCTCGCCAAGTTGCCCACACTGGTCTCAAACCCGTGGGCTCAGGCAATCCTCTCATCTCAGCCTCCCAAAGTGCTAGGATTATAAATGTGGGGCACCATACCCAGCCTAATTGAGCAATTTGTGTAGGTGAGGCTCTGAGTCTTGGGACTGGCACCATAAAGGACCTGAAGGAGGTGCTGGCAGATAGTAGTTGATTATGAGACTAGGTGCAGTTCTTACTTTTATATTTTCTGCACAAATTGGTCATTAGGGTGAGCCTTCTGCTTTTTGTATGTTGAGCTAAAATATAAATAATGGCTTTGTGGATATATTGGAGGCTTCTTCTGAAAAGGAAGAGAAACTTTCTCTGTTTCCATATCCCATCACGCCATTGCCCTAGGAATTATACAAAACAGATAGAACTCTTTTTGGAGTTAAGGCTCTTTTGGAATATTTGTATTTAACAAGGTCTCTATTTCCAGTGAGAAGTTCCCAGAAGTAATTGATCCCTTCAAATCAAACCAACACACCTAACAGTTGAGAAGCCCATGGGACTTTCACTTTAAAAAAAAAATTTTTTTAAGTTGGAGTCTTACTCTGTTGCCCAGGCTGGAGTGCAGTGACACACTCACAACCACCCCAGTGTTGACCTGCTGGGCTCTAGTGATCCTTCCATCTCAGCCTTTCAAGTAGCTGGAACTATAGACTCATGTTACCACACCCAGCTAATTTTTGATTGATTGCAGAGACAAGATCTTGCCAAATTGCCCGGGCTGGCCTCGAAGCCGCTGGCTGAGGCAATCCACTCTCCTCGGTCTCCCAAAGTGCTGGGAGTACAAATTGAGCCACTGAGCCCGGCCGACTTTCACATTCTTAAGCAAGGGGTTGGCTCTAACAGTGTGGACTCAAGAAAAGAATAGAAAGAAGGAAGGAAGGAAGGAAGGAAGGAAGGAAGGAAGGAAGGAAGGAAGGAAGGAAGGAAGGAAGGAAGGAAGGAAGGAAGGAAGGAAAAAAAGAGAGAACTAGTCTAGGAAGTTTGATCTGGCAGTCATCAGCATACAGATGGTAGCTCAAGGCATTGGCATAGAAAAAGTTACAAAGAAACAGTGTTTAGAATTAAAAAAAAAAAGATGAGGATTGCATTGTGAAAAACACTGATGTTTACAGACAAAGAAAGATCAGTAATGGACAAAAACCAAGGAAGATGGTTGTCACAGCAGCCAAGGGGAAGAAGAATCAAGGAAAACAAATGCTACAGAGATGAAGTAAGGACCAACAAATATTAGAATTTTCAACCAAGAAGAGCTTGCAATGTCCTGGTGACCTGGGGGAATCACAGTTTCAATAGAGAGATTGGGATGCAGATCAAATTGCTGGGGACCAAAGAATAAATGGGAAAAGAAGAGGAGGAGGTGTGTGAGGATTTCTATGTCAGGTGACTTAGCCTTGGAGATGGTCTGCCAGCGAGCAGAACCTATAGCGTAGGGAGGGTTTCTTTTTGGTGTTTGTCTTTGTTTTCCCCAAGATGAGTGAAAGAGTACGGAGTCAAGCTTCGGAGTGTAGATGCAGTGTATCCAGAACCAAGAAACGGGAAGAGTTACGAAAGAGGAAGTAGTCAAACTGTGAGAACCAGAGGGTAGCTGACAGAGCAAGTTTCCTGAAGAGGTGGGAGATCATAGCGAATCCAAGGGAGATTTGGTAACCAACCTCCAGACAGCCCCCAGTGATTCTTCCTTCCAGAGTTCACACCCTTGTGTCATCCCCTCCCATCATCCCAGGGATGGTCTGAATTAGGTTATAAAAGATACTGTGGCTTCTATCTTGGTAGTTTTGTTTTTTCTCTCACTCTCTGTCTCTGATCATCTGCGCTGGGAAAGCCAGCTGTCATCTTGGAAGCAGCCCTATGGAGAAGCATGTGTGTTGAACTAAGGCTTCTTGCCAATGACCGTGTGAGTGAGCCTAGAAGTGAATCCTCCAGCCCCCTGAAGCCTTCAGATGACTGCAGCCTGGCTGACATTTTGGCTGTAACCCTCATGAGCTACTCAGCCAGAACCACTCAGCTAAGTTGCCCCCAGATTCCTCACATCTGAAACTGTACAAGATAATAAAAGTTGGCTGTTTTAAGCTGCTAAAACTTGGGTCATTTATTATATAGAAATAGATAAATAATACAGGATAGACTGACGTTGAGCAGGAGAGTGAACCCGGCTTCCTCTGAGAAGCTGTGTAAGGTCATTTTTACAAAATCTTGATTGCTCAGGACTGGCATCTTAAACTATTTCAAATTCTAACTTACAGCTAGACTTAAGCCATTTTTATTGTTCATCAAGGTATTCTAAAACTTAGAGTCTGCACTTTTTGTAACATCCCCCTCAGAGTTGGCTACAATACTTCCTTTCTTAGCTAATATTTATTTAATCATTCATTTGATAAATATTTATTGTATGTGATATTATCATACACTTACAGGAAGCAACGCTGCTTTAAAAGTGATTAGTAAGGTGGTAAGTGAGCTATTTGTTTGTGGATCCAAGTAATCCAGCAAAAAGTGTTTACTGAACAAAGACGTGTGGGTGATGGCATAGAAACATGAACAAATACCCAAACGGTATATGTGAGAAGTAAATCATCTTGGCAGAAAAAAAAAAAATACATACAAAAAATTCAAGCATGCATGAAGAACAGTGTTAGAACATATTCAATCAAAACTGCATTCAAAGTAAAATATCATGTTTACATAACAACCAGTATAGCAACCATTAAGACAAATGGGTACCCTTGATCACGGAACAATGAAAAATTCCTGCAGCAAGTGGCCATAGCAGCCAAATAAAAGAAGCATGAAGGGAAAACCAATTTTGAGGCTATAACCTTGTGGAACTGAAGCTAATTCTTGAAACTTTGCTTCAGGTTATCCAAGAGTTGTGCTCTTGTAATTTAACCATTTATAAGCAAAAGATTTCCACACATAAAAAATTATTCTGCTGGTGGATGTGAACATATTACAGCAAACTTGTAAAAATTTGAGTCATTTTCATTATTTACTCAGACCTTTGCTACTCATTTTTTTTATTTTTTTAGAATCAGAGTCTCACTTTGTTGCCCAGTCTGGAGTGCAGTGGCATGCTCATGGCCTCCACAGCCCCGACCTGCTAGGCTCAGGTGATCCTTCCGCTTTGGTCTTCCAGGAAGCTGGAACTACAGGCACGCACTACCATGCCTGGTTTATTTTTTGATTTATTGTAGAGACAAGGTCTCACCAAGTTGTCCAGGCTGGTCTTGAACCCCTGAGCTCAGGCAGTCCTCTCACCTTGGCCTCCCAAAGTGCTGGAATTACTCGTCTCGGCCTCCCAAAGTGCTGGGATTACAGACTTGAGCCACAGAGCCAGGCCTGCATGTATTCTTGTGAGGGCAAACTTGTGTGCAAACCTTTGTGCAGTGTTTAAAATACCAAATGTGGCCAGGTGCGGTAACTTATGCCTGTATTCCCAGCACTTGGTGGGATACCAAGGCAGGAGGATTGCCTGAGTCCAAGAGTTCAAGACCAGTCTGGACAACATAACGAGACCTCATCTCTTTTAAAAATAAATAAAAGAAAGTACTCAATGTGCTTTAAAGACATTAGAGTTTTTTGCCACTTTCTGTTCTCCTTTGTGTTTGGGTTTCACTGGTTGCTGCAACAGGCCAGATCACAGCATCCTAGGGCTTGGCCAGGTCTTGGGGCTGGGCAAAGGTGGTGAGATGAACAGGTCCTGCTGTCAGCACAGTGAGAGGGTCTAACCCTATGGGCAAGACACAGTTTTCATTTTAGAATCTATAAGAAAAAATTATAGTACATGGAAGATCTTGACCTGCATTCTAGCTTTACTATCTGGCAACTCTGTGATACTGAGTGAGAGACTTTCCCTTTGTGAGTCTCGATGGCTTCTCCACCAAACAGAGCTGAGAAAACCTGCCATAATGACATCTTATTTTGTTTCTTAAAGGTCAAATGAAACTCACATTAAATATACATGAAGCCTTTTTTTTTTTTTTTTTTTTAGAAAGCAAGATTTATTGAGAAGGCAGAAAAGCTCCCACAGTGGGAGGGGACCCGAGGGGGTTGCCCGAAGCCATTTTTAAAAACTTTAAAGTCCTACAAACAGATGATTTTTATTGTTGATACTATTATTATTCCTTTTTGCCTTGAACCTTTATGTTCTTGGCAGAAGCCCAGACAGGTTTTAAGGCATGAATACAATGTGAGACGGGTTAATATCTAATTCTAAAATAACACACACAAAGAACTATGTCTTTTCTAAAAATTATGAACAGAATTGAAATTAGTGGGCTTTTTTGAGTTGGAGTCCCACTCCATCACCCAAACTGGAATGCAGTGGCATGCTCACAGCTACCCCAGCGTCGACCTGCTGGGCTCCAGCGATCTTTCCGCCTCAGCCTTTCAAGTAGCCAAAACTACAGGCCTGTGCTACCACACCCAGCTAATTTTTTGGATTTATTGTAGAGAGGAGGTCTCACCAAGTTGCCCGGGCTGGTCTTGAACTCATGAGCTCAGGCAGTCATCTCACCTTGGCCACCCAAAGTACTGAGATTACAGGCTGAGCCACCGAGCCCAGCCAAAATTAGTTTTTAATCAGAAAATAATGCCTAAAATAAATCTACATTATTGGAAAACATTGAATCTTTATCTTCTTGAGATTACAAGGACTTTGTAGCTTGTATCCTAGAAAAGAGTCAATTTTTCCAACACTGAAAAGCCAAACCTATTAGCACTTACTACTCTTGCAAATAGTTGCCACAAAAGCAAAATAATGCGGGTCAAATGTATGGATTATGTCAAAGGCAAGTCTCTAAGATTCTTGTGTGTATGTGTGCATGTGTGTACTGCACATCCTTTTTTTTTTTTTTTTGAGTCAGGGTCTTACTCTGCCAACCATCCTGGCTGGAGCATAATGGCACAGATCACAGTTCACCACAGCCTAACCTCCCGGGCTCAAGTGATCCTTCTGCCTCAGCCTCCTGAGCATCTGAGACTACAGGCATGTGTCACCACACCTGGCTAATTTTTTTGTAGAGATGAGGTCTCACTATGTTGCCCTGGCTGATCTTGAACCCCTGGGTTCAAGCAATCCTCCCTCCTCAACCTCCCAAAGTGCTGGGGTTATAGGCATGAGCCACAGAGTCCAGCCTCTGGAATCTTTGAAAGTTTTCTGGGCTGGGCTCAGTGGCTCAGCTTGTCATCCCAGCACTTTGGGAGGCGGAGGTGAGTGGATTGCCTGAGCCCACAGGTTCGAGACCAGCCTGGGCAACTTGGTGAGCCCTCTTTTCTACAATAAATAAAAAATTAGCCAGGAGTGGTGGTGTGTGCCTGTAGTTCCAGTTACTTGGAAGGTTGAGGTGGAAGGACCACCTGTGCCAAGCAGGTAGAGGCTGCGGCGGTGGCTGTGATCGTGCCACTGCGCTCCAGTCTAGGCACAGA
>NW_007259913.1:184848-188081 GCF_000164805.1 Carlito syrichta
ACTCTGACTAAAAAAAAAAAAAAAAAATCTGAACGCCTTTCCAAGGTGAATGTTATTCTTTCAGGCATTTTCCTAAAGACCAGATTCAAAACCTTGCATCACTCTGGTCTTTTTAATTTTTTTATTTTTCTTATGGAAAATCAAGTCTGAATCAATTTGATTCAGAATTCATTTGCAACCTGATCACTAAATCCTATTAATTATTTCCTTTCTGTGCCTATTCCTAGAGCTCTGGATTGGGTCCCTGTTCCCTCCACCCCAGATTGTTGAACTACTTTTCTGACTTGTCTATTTCTCTGTGATAATCTAGTTGACATATCTCTTTGCATCATTACCCTGCTCAAAAATATTGACTGCCTCCACATTCTGTAGTGGAGGCCTCAAATTGAGCTCCAAGGCTGAACATATGCATATTTGTCTTATCACAACTCCACAGTGTTCTGAATATTAGTTTTAATTAGTTGGAACACTTTAAATGGACCTTATGCTTCACTGTTACCTGCCCGGCCGCTAGGCTTCCAAGAATGACTGAATGGATGTTGCACTTTATAACTCTAGGGGGCGTTGTGCATATAACATCTTGGGTTGTACAGTACACAACCTATACAATCAGCACAACTCCACCTGCTGAAGTCTATGGACATTTAAAGTTGTATTTTTGTCCGGGTGCGTTGGCTCAGCCTGTAATCCCAGCACTTTGGGAGGCCGAGGCAAGAGGATTGCCAGAGCCCGGGGGTTAGAGACCAGCCTGGGTAACTTGGTAAGACTTCATTTCTACAATACATCACAAAAATTAGCGGGGCGTGGTGGCTTGAGTCTGTAGCCCCAGCTACTTGGGAGACTGAGGAGGAAGGATCGCCTGAGCCCAGCAGGTGGAGGCTGCGGTGGCCATGAGCATGCCACTGCACTGCAGCCTGGATGAAAGAGTGAGACTCCAATTCAAAAAAAAAAACAAAAGTTCTATTTTATTTTTTCATTTGTATTTTTTGAGTCGGAATCTCACTCTGTTGCCCAGGCTGAAATGCAGTGGCAAAATCACAGCTCACCACAGCCTTGACCTCCTGGGCTGAGGTGATCCTTCTGCCTCAACCTTCTGAGTAGCTGGGACTACGGCCACATGCCACCATGCTCGGCTAATTTTTTGTAAAGATGAGGTCTTGCTATGTTGCCTAGGTTGGTCTCAAACTCCTGGGCTCAAGCAATCCTCTCGCCTCAGCCTCCTTAAGTGCTGGGATTGCAGGCGTGAGCCACCACGCCTGATCCTGGGGTTCTACACTCTAGCCTGTATAACCGACACCTAGTCTAACTCTGCCCACCATAACGACTAATCAAGCCCATCCTGTACCACAGCCTGGAGAAGATGTACATTCCTAAGGGCTTTGCACTCTAAGATAAGCCATGAAAAGCAGAACTATTTGAAAAGCCTTGACTTCCAAGATAAGCCATAAAGCTATTTTTTACTCAAAAGACAGACACATTTTGTTTTTCTTTTTATCAAAGCCAACTCAAAAGTTATCCAGTAAGAACTGTTGTCTATCATAACAATTTGAGCTATCTCCTGACCTTGTGATTTTTATACTTTAAATACTTCTTATTGTTTTGGTTAGGTGAGCCAGTTCTGTACTAAGTTGTCTCCTTTGCAAATGCAAGTGAAAACTCTAGTCAGTTTTGTTTCTGAATTTTGCAGAAAAATCCTAATTCCAAGTTCTTTACGATGTGGGCCCTACAACCCTCAAGTTTCTCTTTTGCATAAATGTTAACACTTGAGACACTGAACATTGTCTCAACATTTTCCTCCAACATAAACTTCCAGTCCCTGCTTGCTTTTCTGCTCCCCCAAAACCTCAGTTTCTCTTCCTTTTCTCCTTTTTTTTTCCTGTCACCCAGGCTGGAGTGCATTGGCACTGACCTACTGGGCTCAGGCAATCCTTCTGCCTCAGCCTTCCAAGTAGCTGGAACTACAGGTACACACCACCACGTCCAGCTAGTTTTTTGATTTATTGTAGAGATGAGGCGCCCAGGCTGATTTCGAACCCCTGGGCTCAGGCAATCCTCTTGCGTCCACCTCCCAAAGTGCTGGGATTACAGGCATGAGCCACCACATCTGGTTTCTTCCTCTCCTCTTAACTTGTATCTCTTCTATTCACCAAGGCCCATGTAGAGGCCACCCCCTCCATGAAGCATTTTTTTTTTTTTTTTGAGTTGGAGTCTCACTCTGTCGCCCAGACTGGAGTGCAGTGGCCGCTCCCGGCCACCGCAACCTCGACCTGCTGGGCTCCGGCGATACTTGCACCTCAGCCTTCCAAGTAGCTGGAACTACAGACGCGCGCTACCACGTCTAGATAATTTTTGATTTATTGTAGAGATGAGGTCTCACCAAGTTGCCCAGGTGGGTCTCGAACCCATGGGCTCAGGCAATCCACTCACCTCAGCCTCCCAAGGTGCGGGATTACAGGCTGAGCCACCGAGCCCGGCTCATGAAGCATTCTTTAGCCACCTTTGTTTTCATCTTTTTTTTGCTGAATGATTTCTGCCCTTATATAACCTACCTTATTGCTTATTTGACACTATGCAAATTCTACATGTATATGTATTTTAAAATTCATTTTTAGTAATTCTCGATTTTTAAAAATAAAAGTAATACTTGTTCAATCTAAAATACAGAAAACTGGCTGGGCTCAGTGACTCAGCCTGTAATCCCACCACTTTGGGAGGCCAAAGAGAGTGGATTACCTGAGCCCACGGGTTCGAGACCAGCCTCAGCAACTTGGCGAGACCTTCTCTCTACAATAAATAAAAAATTAGCCAGGAGTGGTAGTGCACATCTATAGTTCCAGCTACTTGGAAGGCTGAGACGGATGGATTGCCGGAGCCCAGCAGGTCGACGCTGGAGTGGCCGTGAGCATGCCACTGCACTCCACCCTGGGCAACAGAGACTCCAACTCAAAAAAAGGGGAAAAAAAAGAAAAAACAGCAAACATTGCTTTCTAGAGACATGTGCTCTCTTGAGGTCTAAAGAGATTGGCTATTTTACCCTATGTCACTGACAAGGAAATCAGTCCCTCTGAAGTAAACTTAACAGCACTTATTAAAAAAATGTATATTTAATTATTTTATTTTTTATTGGTTTTAATTTTTTTTAATTTTTTTTTTGAGTTGGAGTCTCACTCTGCCCAGACTGGAGTGCAGTGGCCACTCCCGGCCACCGCAGCCTCGACCTGCTGGGCTCCGGT
>NW_007259913.1:188139-198458 GCF_000164805.1 Carlito syrichta
GAGGAGATGAGGTCTCACCAAGTTGCCCAGGTGGGTCTCGAACCCGCGGGCTCAGGCAATCCACTCACCTCAGCCTCCCAAAGAGCGGGATTACAGGCTGAGCCACCAAGCCCAGCGGTTTTTATTTTTTATAGAGACAGGATCTCTCTAAGTTGTCCAGGCTTGTCTCAAACTCTTGGGCTCAAGTGATCCTCCTGCCTCAGCCTCCCAAAGTGCTGGATTACAGGTGTGAGCCACCACACCTGGCCACCTTAACCTCCTTTAGCCTCGATTTCTTCATTGTAAAACAGGAGCATTGACACTTAGATCATGGGATGGCTGTGGGAATGAAATAACTCAGAGTCTATGGGCACTTTTGAATTTGTAAATACCATATAAATATACCTTTTAAAATAATTGTGACTGGGTGTGGTGGCTCAGCCTGTAATTCCAACACTTTGGGAGGCTGAAGCGAGAGGATTACCTGAACTCATGGGTTCAAGACCAGCCTGGGCAACTTGGTGAGACCTCATCTCTACGATAAATCACAAAAACTAGCTGGGTGTGGTGGCGTGCGTCTTTAATTCCAGCTACTAGGCAGAAGGATCGCCTGAGTCCAGCAGGTCAAGGCTACGGTGGTGGTGAGCATGCCACTGCACTCCAGCCTGGGCAACAAGAATGATACTCCAACTCCAAATAATAATAATAATAATAGTTACTCCTATTGCTGAGCTGAGGTGTCTGGTACCTCAGACCCTGCTTATGCTGTGTATAATTGTATAACTGTTGACGTCTGTTGCTTTTCTCTCTGACACTCTTCCTAGGTAGGAAGTCTCTTCTTACTTGCTTTAAGAAGCAGAGAAACAACATGGTCGGTTCCATGTTTTTGCTATTGTGACTAGAGCTGCAACAAACATATGTGTGCAGGTATATTTTTTATAGAATGATTTGAGTTCCATATTGCCCATCGAAGCTGGATTGGATTAAAAAATGTGGTACATATGCACAATGAAATATTATCCAGTCATAAAGAAAGACAAACAAATGGACTTCGCAGCAACTTGGATGGAGTTGGAGTCGATCATACTCAGTGATCTATCACAGAAACAAAGAATAGAGTACCATATGTTCTCACTCATAAGTAGACCTCGGACAATTATAAGACTATAAGAAAGGGATTGGCAGTAGTGGGAAACTATCAGGAGAGGGGGGATGGGATTGGCAGTTGAGGGAAACAGCCAGGGGAGGGAGGGGCATACCTCATCAATAAGGGTACCTGCATAATCACTGTTTATATACCTAACCCTGAATTGTACCCCACATTTTAATAATAAATAACAATAATAATAATAAATAAAATAAATTTTAAAAAAAGAAGCAGAGAAAGCAAGCCAGGCAATGAGGAGCCATAGGCATTCCAGTCCTCGCCCAAGTACACAAACCACCTAGAGAATATGTTTTATTTCCTGCCAGAAAACCAACACAAAACAAAGAACTCATACATTTGGTTTCTATGGAAATATAAAATGAGTCAGTGTGGGTGAGTGAAACACCAGATTTATAAACCCAAACCCCAGTTGTCAAGCCAGTCACAGATGGTTGCTTAGCACCCAGGAAGTCCTTGAACACAAGTCTCTGTTCACTTTTTGTGGACAGTCTAAAATCTGCACTCAGGTGATCTTGTCCTTTGAGACTGCTCAATCTTCTCCCCAGATCTTAGTGTCCCAGTGGCACTAACTAGACCACTGTACTTTGTAGCCCTTGTTGACCCCTTTGTTATATTATTATCTTGGGGAGCAGACCCACTTCTACAGTGATGGGGATGTGCCTGGCAACCCCATTTGTGGGGCCCTTCACCCACCCCCTTGGCCAGCTTCCTGTGTTCGGCTTCCGGACGATCTGGTCATCTGAAACATAATTTGGTTTTCATTTTCTTATCTCACATCTGAGAGTCAACTATTAAACTTCCTTTTGGGACAATTTTCCCACAGAATTAAAAATCCTCAACCCGTCTTTATTTTCCAAGGTTTTTAACTGAATGCAATTTTTATTTGTGATTCTATGTAAATTCTATGTAGGTATTTTTTTTTTTTTGAGTTGGAGTCTCACTCTGTCGCTCAGACTGGAGTGCAGTGGCCGCTCCCAGCCACCGCAGCCTCAACCTGCTGGGCTCAGGCAATCCTTCCACCTCAGCCTTCCAAGTAGCCAGAATTACAGGCGCGCACTACCACGCCCGGCTGATTTTTTTTATTTATTGTAGAGATGAGGTCTCGCTGCCCAGGCAGATCTCGAATCCGCGGGCTCAGGCAATCCACTCACCTCAGCCTCCCAAAGGTGAGGGATTACAGGCTGAGCCACCGAGCCCAGTCAAGTTTTTTATTTTTTATTGTAGAAATGGATTCTTACTACATTGCCAAGCCTACTCTCCAACTTCTGGCCTCAACCAATCCTCCTGTCTTGGCCTCCTAAAGCACTGGGATCTCTAAATATTTTTTGAGCATCTGGTATACGACAGGCATTGGTCTAGGTCTAGGGCTACAACAGTGAGCAAAGCTAAGTTTTTACTGTCAGGGAGTTTACATTTAATTGAGGAATACACAAAACTACAATAAGTAGATAACTTATCTACATATAAATGGCAATAGATGCTATGGGGAAAAAAAGAGTAAGAGAAGTAGGTAGTCTGGGGACATGAAAATGCTATTTTATATAGGGTGGTCAGAGAGAGCATCACCACCAAGGTAACAGTGGACTAGAGACCCAAAGGCATAGAGAGAGCAAAGCCATGTGGATATGTGATGGAAGAGGGTTCCACGCAGAGGGAAGAGTAAGTTCAAAGGTCCTGAGGTGGAAGCACACTTATGTTCCAGGAACAGAAAGGAAGCCAATGTGGATGGAGCCAACTGACCCACAGGAAGAAAACAAGGTGATGAGGTCAGAGATGCCAGGGATGGGAAAGGGTTATAAAATCATAAGTGAGCCGGGCTTGGTGGCTCAGCCTGTAATCCTGCGCCTTTGGGAGGCTGAGGTGAGTGGATTGCCTGAGCCCGTGGGTTCGAGACCTGCCTGGGCAGCGAGACCTCATCTCTACAATAAATAAAAATTCAGCCAGGCGTGGTAGCGCACGCCTGTAATTCCAGCTACTCAGAAGGCTGAGGTTGAAGGATCACCAGAGCCCAGTGGGTCCAGGCTGCGGTGGCTGGGAGCAGCCACTGCACTCCAGTCCGGGCAACGGAGTGAAACTCCAACTCAAAAAAATAAATAAATAAATAAATAAAATAAAATAAAATCATGAGTGAGATAGGAAGTCATTGGAGTTTTTTGGTTTTGGGGTTTTTTGAGTTGGAGTTTCACTCTGTTCCCCGGGCTGGGGTGCAGTGGCACTAGCATGTCTCATGGGCTCTCGCTAACCCCTTCTGGGCTCAGGTGGATCCTTCTTCCTCAGGTACCAGAGTAGCTGAGACTACAGAGGTGCATCACCACGCCCATCTAATTTTTAAAATTTTTTTGCAAAGATGAGGTCTCACTATATTGCCCAGGCTGGTTTCAAACTTCTGGGCTCAAGCAGTCATCCCACCTCAGCCTCCCAAAGTGCTGGGATTACAGATGTGAGGCACCACACCTGGTCTTCCTTGGAGGTTGTATTTTTTTGAGTCAGAGTCTCACTCTATTGCCCAGGCTGGAGTGCAGTGGCAGGCTCACAGCCACCCCAGTGTCAACCTGCTGGGCTCCGGCGATCCTTCCACCTCAGTCTTACAAGTAGCTGGAATTACAGGAGTGTGCCACCACACCTGGCTAATTTTTTGATATATTGTAGAGAGGAGGTCTCACCAAGTTTCCCAGGCTGGTCTTGAACATATGGACTCAGGCAATCCTCTCGCCTCGGCCTCCCAAAATGTTGGTATTACAGGCTGGCGCCACCACACCCAGCCCCTTGGAGGTTTTGAGCCAAAGTGTAATAGGATCTCACTTGCATTTTCATGGAGTCACTAAGAATACTGAATGGACACAGAGATGTGTAGATATTAGTTAGGAAGTTATTGCAGTAATATGGGCAATATCTGATAATGGTTTAGGCCACAGAGTAGTAGCAGTGAAGTGTTAAGAAGTGGTCATACAGCCAGGCTCGGTGGCTCAGCCTGTAATCCGAGCACTTTGGGAGGCTGAGGCAAGAGGATTGCCTGAGCCTGCGGGTCGAGGCTGCAGTGGCCGGGAGCGGCCACTGCACTTCAATCTGGGTGACAGAGTGAGAACTCAAAAAAAAAAAAAAGAAGTGGTCATATTATGGATATATTATGTTTTGGATTTAAAGTCAACAAGATGGGAAACCCCCTTGGTTCCTCTCCCACAGTGGAAGCTTTTCTGTCCTTTCAATAATCCTGCTTTCTCAAAAATAAATAAATAGAGTCAACAAGATTTGTTAAATGATTCATGCAGCATATGAGAGGGAGAAAGGAGTTGAAAATGACTCCAAGATGCTTACCCTAAACATGTAGAAGAAATGTTTTTCTTCACCGAGATGAGGAACATTATAGAAGGAATAGGTTTGGGAAGAAAATCAGGAGCTTGTTTCTAGATGAGTTGAGCTTGAGGTGCCTATCTGGCATCCCAGGAGATACACTGAACAGGAAGGAATCGGAGGTGAGGCCCAGGCTGGAGATCTAAGTTAGAGAATGGCCGGGCGTGGTGGCTCGTGCCTGTAATGCCAGCACTTTGAGAGATTGAGGTGAGAAAATTGCTTGAGCCTAGGTGTTCAAGACCAGCCTGGACAACTTGGCGAGAACTTGTCTCTGTAAAACACAAACCAAAACAAATAAAGATAAAATAAATGAGGAGTTATCAGCCTGTAGGACCATAACTAAAGCGCTCCTAAGGTTAAGACCACCTAAGGAGCAAAAACAGACAGAGAAGGGAAGAGGTCCACAGAGTGAGTCATGGGGAACACTAGAATTTGGAGTTTGGGGTTATGTATAGGAATTAGCAACGGATACTGACAAGAAGCCCCCCAGTGAAGCAGAAGACTCGAGAGACCTCTATACGACACAGAAGACAAGTGAAGAAGATGTTCAGAGTCATTATTCAAAAATAAAGACTTCTGGCCAAGCACGGTGGCTCAAGTCTGTAATCCTAGCACTTTGGAAGGCCAAGGCAAGAGGATTGCCTGAGCCCAGGAGTTTGAGATCTGCCTGAGATCTACTTGCCTGAGATCTGCCTGAGATCTACTTGGTGAGACCTCGTCTCTACAACATATTAAAAAATTAGCCGGGCATGGTGGCACGTGCCTATAGTTCTGGCTACTTGGATGGCTGAGGCAGAAGGATCGCCTGAGCCTAGTAGGTTGACACTGGGGTGGCTGTGAGCCTGCCAACAGACTCCAAACTGGGCAACAGAGTGAGACTCTGACTCAGGGGGAAAAAAAAAAAAGAATTCCTTGTTCATGTTATCACATGATATTAATTCCCTCATTTATTTCCGTCAATAGATTCGGATTTGTGGCCTTGGAATATATCACATCCATTACTCTGTCTATAGGCTTCATGGTCAACTCAGTGCCTGACACATATGAGACTTTCACTTGATTGGAATATTTTTCCTTCCTTTAAAATATTTTTATTTTTAGAAACATTTTAAACTAGAGAAAAGTTGCAAGAATAGTACAATGGCTGGGCACGGTGGCTCATGCCTGTAATCCCAACACTTTGGGAGGCTGAGGCAAGAGGATTACATGAGTCCATGGGTTCGAGACCAGCCTAGGCAACTTGGCAAGACCTCGTCTCTATAATAAATTTAAAAATTAGCCGAGCGTGGTGGCACACACCTGTGGTTCCAGTTATTTGGAAGGCTGAGACAAAAGGATCGCCTGAGTGCAGCAAGTCGAGGCGGCAGTGGCTGTGAATGTGCCACTGCACTCTAACCTGGGTGACAGAGTGACACTCTCATGTAAAAAAAAAAGGTATATCGAACTCTGGAACACCCTACACCTAGATCATTGATTGTCAGTAAACATTTTGCCACATTTGCTTTTTAAAAAGTCTTTCTCTCTTTCCCTTTAAAATTAAGTTATAGATACCGTGATGTCACACCTACATGATTTAGAATCGATACTCGGAGAAATAGATTTTTCTCGGGGTGGAAGCAATAGCCGATTGTGTTCTAAGGGGATGGAGTGGGGAAGATATTTGCACTCCCAGAACAGCCTATCTCATCCCTTTCCTTTGATCACCCATGGCGCAGAGTCAGGGCAGGGGCGGCAGCTGCAGTGACATGTCCAGCATGAATCCAGAAGAGTGAGTGCAGGAGAGCACCAGTTGGCTGGGTCAAGACAAAAAACGCCGAACTAAAACCAAGGAATGTCAAACTAAAGGAAGACTGGTTTTGGGTTACCTGCTTGAATGCTTGCAGATAGGGAATGAGGTTCCATGACATGTCGTGCAAAGTTAATGCATTTCCTTTTCTTACTTACTCAAGAAGTCCCCACAGCAGGTGTGACACACCTGGCACCTTTAATTGGAGTTCACTTTCCTGAGGAAGACTGTTGGTCTATCCTCAGTGGCCCTTAAAAGTTTCTCCTACAGTTTGCATAGATATAAATTAATTATTAATGGGAGGAGATTGAGTTGGTATTCGTCTTCAGTGTCAAATCTTTGAGGGGGTACGGAAGGAATTTTTTTTTTTTTTTTTTGAGTTGGAGTCTCACTCTGTCACCCAGACTGGAGTGCAGTGGCCGCTCCCGGCCACCGCAGCCTCAACCTGCTGGGCTCCGGCGATCCTTCCGCCTCAGCCTTCCAAGTGGCCGGAATTACAGGCATGCGCTACCACGCCCGGCTGATTTTTTGATTTATTGTAGAGATGAGGTCTCGCTGCCCAGGTGGGTCTCGAACCCACGGGCTCAGGCAATCAATCCACTCACCTCAGCCTCCCAAAGGCGCGGAATTACAGGCTGAGCCACCGAGCCCAGCTAGGGGGAATTTTTTAAAGCAAAAATCTACTTTGATCAGTTCCTGCTAAACATTTCCCTCTAAAAAGTTCACCCATCAATTTAGCAGCTGACTGTCATGTGTGTGTCACATGGCTCTTGCAAAATGCTTTCTTCAATTTTTGTCATATTGTGGTTTAATACTGAAATCTTTTATACTAGACAGAAAGCATAGTATTTTATTAGAATTTTGTGTGCTTTAAGAAGTTGACGATGTGTTCTTAGACGTGACACATTTGCCGTGTTGATATTTTTTAAATTGCTTTATCAAGAGTTCCAAGTACAAAGTTGATTTTGTTATAGTTGAGCAGAGTTGAGCTTGAGGTTCCTAATTTAGTCATTTTTGTGGTAACAAAGAATATGGATTTGCTATTTTATGGAGGTTTGTAAACCTCTACGGTCGAGGGAGTTTCCTGAATTTGCTACATATATTTAGTACTGTAAATAGTTCTTGAAGGTTAGTTGAACAAAACTTTGACAAGTTACTCAGCCTCTGAATTTGTTTATTTTTTTCATAAAACAGAATCATAATTCCTATCAAGATAGTGGTGAGATTCAAATGTGTGTAAAAGAATTTGGAAAACTATATGAGCATCCCTTATGTGGTATACATTTTCATGTAAGGCAGTCTAGTAGTGCTAGGGTTTAGGGATATAATCCTTACACTCAAGGAGTTTATAATGGACTATAGAAAATAGATTATATGCCGGGCTCAGTGGTTCAGCATTGGGAGGCTGAGGTGAGTGGATTGCCTGAGACTGTGGGTTCGAGACCCGCCTGGGCAACTTGGTGAGACCTCATCTCTACAATAAATCGAAAATTAGCCGGGCTTGGTAGCGCGCGCCTGTAGTTCCAGCTACATGGAAGACTGAGGTGGAAGGATCGCCGGAGCCCAGCAGGTCGAGGCTGCGGTGGCCAGGAGCGGCCACTGCACTCCAGTCTGGGTGACAGAGGGAGACTCCAACTCAAAAATAAGAAAATAGATTTTATACATGTCAAACACTAGTAGATAATAACAAGCTTGAGATGTGCAGCATGTACCAAAGCAACAAGACGCTAGGAGGATGGGGAGTTGTGGTTGGCCATTTGGATTTTGGAAGATTTCATAGGAAAGAGACCTGTACGGGAATTATTAGCAATTCAATTTGCAGGATTTGAAGGGAGCAAAAGCAGTTAGATTTGGAGGAGTAGAAGGGAACAAGGAGGATTTTTCAAGGGGGAAAAGGAAGAGGAATGGCTAATAAACGGCAGGGACAGTAACTCTTAAGTAAATACAGTGTCAGATCATTCTTTCTTTTGAGGACTTTGATTGACCTCAGTAGGATCAAATTCGAAAATAGGTTTTATATATAGTTTTTGGCATCGAGTATATAATTATCTGGCCTATTTGTATTTGTATTCTGGACTGTCTAGTAAAATAATCTAGAAGTTTGGGAAAACTTACGCAGAAGTGTTTCTGAAAATTACATAGGATTGCGAGGAAGTGATGGAGATATATATATATATATAAATGTGTATTTATATATTATATATATATGTAAATATATATATTTTTAGGATTGCAAGGAAGTGATGAATATGTATGTGTAATGGATGTGTATGTGTATGTGTATATATGTGTGTGTATATATATATTTATTTATTTATTTTTTGAGTTGGAGTCTCACTCTGTCGCCCAGACTGGAGTACCGTGGCCGCTCCCAGCCACCGCAGTATCGACCTGCTGGGCTCCAGCGATCCTTCTGCCTCAGCCTTCCAAGTAGCCAGAATTACAGGCATGCGCTACCATGCCCAGCTGATTTTTTGATTTACTGTAGAATGAGGTCTCGCTGCCCAGGCGGGTCTCGAACCCGCGGGCTCAGGCAATCCACTCACCTCAGCCTCCCAAAGGCGTGGGATTTCAGGCCTGGCTATTTATTTTGAGTTGAGTCTCGCTCCACCCAGGCTGGAGTGCAGTGGCACGCTCACGGCTGCTGCAGCCTTGACCTGTAGGGCTCGTGCAGTCCTTCTGCCTCAGCTTTCCAGGTGGCTGGAATTATGGGCATAAGCCATATGCCTGGCTGATTTCTGGCTTGTTGTGGAGACGAGGTCTTGCCAGGTTGCCCAGACTAGTCTCAAGCCCCTGGGCTCAGGCGGTCCTCTCACCTTGGCCTCCCGGGATGCTGGGATTGCAGGCATGAGCCACAATGCCTGGCCTGTGTCTTTTTTTTTTCTATATTTTTCCCCCTGGGAGCATAGGTTCAAGATGCCCAGAAGATATGCTACCTTTATTAGGGAAGATCACAAGAGCAAACAGATTTTTAACAATCTTTAACTTCAGCACTTTCTTCTTTTTGTCTTTAATGACATGGTATCATTTTGAAAATAGAGAAAATAGAGTAAAGAAACAAAAGTTCTTTAGAATTTTATCACCCAACAATCCATTTTCTTTTCACACCTTGTCCTAAATTTTATCTTATTCTTTGTCTTAAAATAAAACTTTTAATAGGTAAAAAAAAAGAAAAAGAAAATAAATAGACTTTCTCTTACAAGACCACTGTATAATCACCAAATTCAGGCAACTCAACACTGGTGTACAATTAATATCAATATGCAGTCAATGTGCAGATTTTGCCAATTGTCCCAATGTAACACTCTGTCTCCCTTCACACATTCCATTTGGTTCTCTTGTCTGTTTAGTTCGTTTTAATCTGGAAGGGTTCCTCAAACTTTGTTATTCTACAACATGGACATTTTTGAAATGCACAGACAAGTAGGGTTTTAGAATGTTTATTGGTTTGGATTTTCTAAATGTTTTCCCACTATCAGGTTTGCTCCATTTTGAGCAGGAAACAACCTAAGTGCTATTGTATATACTAGAAACACAAAGTTGGCTGAATCACTAAAGAAAGCAATTTACCAATTTTTTTTTTGTCAGAGTCTCACTCTGTTGCCCAGAATGGAGTACAGTAGCATGCTCATAACCACCGCAGCCTCAATCTGCTGTGCTCAAGTGATCCTTCTGCCTCAGCCTTCCAAGTAGCTGGAACTACAGGTGTGCGCCACCACGCCCAGCTAGTTGTTTTTTATTTATTGTAGAGACGAGATATCACCAAGTTGCCCAGGCTGGCCTCAAACCCCTGGGCTCAGGCAACCTTCTCGCCTTGGTCTCCCAAAGTGCTGGGATTACAGGCGTGAGCCACTGGGCCCGGCTTATTTATCAATTTTTTAAAGGAGGATAATGTCAAGTTAGAGACCATGATAGGCCTGAGGTGTTACTCTAATGTATAATCATAAATATGCATGATAAGCCGGGCTCGGTGGCTCAGCCTGTAATCCCGCGCCTTTGGGAGGCTGAGGTGAGTGGATTGCCTGAGCCCGTCTG
>NW_007259913.1:198702-219832 GCF_000164805.1 Carlito syrichta
AAAAAAAAAAAAAAAAAAAAAAAAAATGCATGATAGATAAACAGATAGCTCCTAGCAGAAACACCAGGTCTCTGGAGCAGAGATCAGACCTTTATTTACTCACAGCAATTAGTGGCCGGACTAGCATTGCCAATTTGTCCTCCGGCCTCGCAGCCTGCAGGCAACATAGTGTAAGAGAGATGGATAAATCTATGTATATGGTGGGATTGCACTTTAGGAGAGGGACTTCGAAAGAGGGACCTGGGAATTTATATAGGAGAGGAACAGCCATGCCGCCCTCCCCTCCTCAAGGTAGAGAGAAAAATCTTTGCTTCCTAAGGCAATTTTTTATTAGGAACAGAAGGGGAAGGATCTTGGAGTCTAAATACTTAAATATTTGACTCGACTGGGAAGATAAAACCAGACTCTTTGAGGGCGTTCTCCCCTTTTGATGTGTAAGCACAGGCGGGGGAGATAGTTCTCGACATTCTTTCAGAGGCTTTCTAGGGAGGAGAGGAAGTTCTGTTTCTGGAATGCAAGGCTCTAACTCCAGGTGAGATAAGAGAAGTTTAAGTACCAATTATGTGGAAGTAAATGTCTCTATAAGAAAGGTTGTAAAAAGCAAATGTTCCTGGGGGAAATAAAAGCAAACTGTCTCATTTTCATAGTAGAGCGGTATCTGTGTATCTGAGGCTGGGGTTTTGCAAAAACACCCACTGAGAGACACAGGGAAAATGCATTTTCCCACAGACTGCAGCGCAAAATTTCAGAACGAGTAAAATGTGTCTTTGTAGCATATATACATCTTTTCTGCCCTTTTTCCCTCCCACTGAATGTATCTTTTCTTTAAAGTTTGGTGCTTTTCTGGGACTCTATCACTTCTTTTTGGGGGTATGAATTCCCTTCCCTAAATGCCCTCTGTTATATTACTTCTGTACCCCAAATTTAAGAATTCCTTTTTTTTTTTTTTAGTTGTAGTCTCACTCTGTTGCCCAGGCTGGAGTGCAGTGGCACGCTCACGGCCACCCCAGCGTTGACCTGCTGGGCTCTGGCAATCCTTCTGCCTCAGCCTTCCAAGTAGCCGGAACTACAGGTGCACGCCACCATGTCTGGCTAATTTTTTGATTTATTGTAGAGACGAGGGCTCGCCAATTTGCCCAGGCTGGCCTTGAACCCGTAAACTCAGGCAATCCTCTCACCTCACAAAATGCTGGGATTATAGGCGTGAGCCACCGTGCCCGGCCAAAAATTCCATATTTTGGAGTAGCTCATCTCAGCTAGCTGTTAGAAGGAAAGCAAATGAAGTCAGAATTAGTCATAAATGAATTAAGTGCTTTTAGCATTGCAGAAGATTCTTTTTTCCTCAAGAGCATCAATACCTATCACATGGAGGGGGAGGGATTGTAAAAATAAAATTAGGTGAAAAAAAGTTTGTGAAAGCATACTTACAACTTGTAAATTACCACATACATGAAAGCCCAGATTTGTGTCATAATTATGCACTGAGACCTAGAAAGAGAAGACACTAAACTGTATTTTAATACATATTTATGGTGGGGCTTGGTGGCTCAGCCTGTAATCCCGTGCTTTAGGAGGCTGAGGTGAGTGGATTGTCTGAGCCCGCGGGTTCAAGACCCACCTGGGCAACTTGGCGAGACCTCATCTCTACAATAAATCAAAAATCAGCCGGGCGTGGTTGCGCCCCTGTAGTTCCGGCTACTCGGAAGGCTGAGGCAGAAGGATCACTGGAGCCCAGCAGGTCGGAGGCTGCGGTGGCCGGGAGCGGCCACTGCACTCCAGTCTGGGTGACAGAGTGAGACTCCAACTCAAAAAAAAAAATACATATTTATGTTGACTTCTCCCATTTTATTTTATGTTTAAATTATCTTTTTTTTTTTTTTTTTTTGAGTTGGGGCCTCATTCTATTGCCCAGGCTGGAGTACAGTGGCATCATCTCAGCTCACTGCAACCTTAGCTTTCTGGGCTCAGGCAATCAATTCTGAGTAGCTGGGACTATAGGTAGATGCCGCCACATCTAGTTGATTTTTTTTTTTTTTTGGTAGCGACAAGCTCTCACTATGTTGCCTAGGCTGGTCTTGAACTCCTAGGCTGGTCTTAAACTCAAGCAATTCTCCCCCCCATTGGCCTCCCAAAGTGCTGGAATTATAGGCATGAGCCACTGCACCAGCCAATTACATTACTTTTTTTTTTTTTGAGTCAGAGTCTCACTCTGTTGCCCAGGCAGGAGAGCAATGACACAGTCACGACCATGGCAGCCTTGACTTGCTGGGCTCAGATGATCCTTCTGCCTCACCCTTCCAAGTAGCCGGAACCACAAGCGTGTGCCACCACGCCCGGGTAATTTTTCTGATTTATTGTAGAGACGAGGTCTCACCAAGTTGCCCAGGCTGGTCTCAAACCCCTGAGCTCAGGCAATCCTCTCTCCTTGGCCTCCCAAAATGCTGGAATTACAGGCTTGAGGCGCCGTACCCAGCCCTACCAAGACCTTTAATCCACAAGTACTACATGACTTTCCCCATTTTAGCACATAGATCTCTATGTCCCTGCCTCTGTTTCATGGGACAGCATGGCAGCTACACCCGAAGACTCACATTTACATTCCTGGCAGAAAGTGTATAAAGTAAAGGGTGAATAGGGGGGAAAAAAACTTTGTCTTTTTATTCAGAAAGGGACACTACCCGACCCACCCCCCCTCATCTTATTCCTCAGGTGCCAAAGAGGATGGGGACGTGTGTTTTTAATTGTACATATGGCGGCAGGGCTCAGTGGCTCAGCCTGTAATCCCAGCACTTTAGGAGGCTGAGGCAAATGTATTGCCTGAGCCCGCGGGTTTGAGACCCACCCTGGCAAGTTGGTGAGACCTCGTCTCTACAATAAAGCAAAAATTAGCCAGGCGTGGTAGCGCGCGCCTGTAGTTCTGCTACTTGTTAGACTCAGAGGGAAGCAGCACTCACCTTCTCCCACCTGCCCCTCCACCCACCAATCCCTTATGCGCCCCTCCACCCCAAGCCCACATCCGCATACCTCGCTGGAAGCTTCCCGGAACCCGCCACCAGCTGCCAAGAAGGGCCGGACAGGGACCTTCCAGCCCACACCAGATGCGACGCTTTGTCTCCCCGCTTCACTGCCGCCCCCAACACCCTCCCAGATACAGCACCCTTAAAAACCCAAGCCCGCCTCTCCCTGGGTGCGACTTCCCTGGCCCATCTTCTTGGACCATGGGAGCTCACCCGGGAGTTTCTCCCCCAATAAACGCTTGGTTTATCCCGGCCCTTTGTGCTGTGCCTCTTTCGGTATCTCCAAACGTTACACTTGGAAGGCTGAGGCCGAAGGACTGCTGGAGCCCAGAAGGGCGACACTAGGGTGGCCGTGAGTATGCCCCTGCACTCCAGCCTGGGCGAAGGAGTGAGACGCCAACTAAAAAAAAAAAAAAAAAACTGGACACATGGCTACTTCAAGGAAAAGTAGAGTTCTGTGAGGAAGAAAGATGTGTATGTGTGTAGGGGTACTGTTTGAGTAGGCAACCAACAACATTAGCTCCATCCAGCAATTTCATTTCTGGGAATTTATCCTACAGTGATACCCACTCCTTGGGGTCCCTGCCATCATTTTGTGTGCCCAGCAGCTGTGGGTGCTGACGGTAATGGTTTGCATCTGTAACACCAGAGGAGTGCCCTTGACTGATTAAAGCCACCTGGACCTGAAATTCATGGGAGTTCTGTGCTGCTGTAATCAGTGACTGTCTATGTGGGGTACAAATGCTTGTCCCTTGTCCGAGGGCAGTCAATCCTCACAGTTGTCCTCACAGTTGATGCTTCGGAGCTCCCTGTAGGAACAGGCTGAATCTAGACTTCACCTGAAACCACACACTTGCTTTTTTTTTTTTTGAATGTGTCTTTTCTTTTTTTTATTTTATTTTATTTTTCATTTTACAGATGGAGGATACTCAGCCTGTAATCCCAGCATTTTGGGAGACTGAGGCGAGTGCACTGCCTGAGCCTGTGAGTTCGAGACCAGCTCAGGCAACTTGGTGAGACCTCAACTCTACAATAAACCAAAAATAAACTGGGCATGATAGCACGAGCCTGTAGGTCCAGCTACTTGGAAGGCTGAGGTGGAAGGATCGTCGGAGCCCAGCAGGTCAACGCTGGGGTGGCTGTGAGTGTGTCACTGCATCCCATCCTGGGCAACGGAGTGAGACACCAACTAAAAAAAAAGATGTGGGGTACAGTTCAGGGTTAGGAATATAAATGTTCATTATGCTGGTACCCTTGTTGATGAGGTGTGCCCCTCCCTCCCCTGGCAGTTTCCCTCAATTGCCAATCCCACCCCCCCTTGACAGTTTCCCACTACTGCCAATCTCTTATTTATACTGCCAATCTCTTATTTAATTTATAGAAAAATTAAATGATAATTTTTCAAGGTCCACTGATGAGTGCGAATATATGGTACTCTGTTCTTTGTGATAGATCACTGAGCTTCACTGAGCCACCGAGCCCGGCTAGTTCTTTCTAAATTTTGAACTGTTTGTTAAAAAGTAAAAAATGAGGGCAACCTCTTTCAGGATCCTCCTGCTGTGGGAGCTTTTCTGTCTTCTTAATAAATGCTACTTTAGGTAGCCAAGCTTGGTGGCTCAGCCTGTAATCCCGTGCTTTGGGAGGCTGAGGTGAGTGGATTGCCTGAGCCCGCGGGTTCGAGACCCGCCTGGGCAACTTGGTGAGACCTCATCTCTACAATAAATCAAAAATTAGCCGGGCATGGTAGCACGCACCTGTAGTTCCAGCTATTTGGAAGGCTGAGGAGGAAGGATCGCCGGAGCCCAGCAGGTCGAGGCTGCAGTGGCTGGGAGCGGCCACTGCACTCCAATCTGGGCGACAGAAGAGACTCCAACTCAAAAAATAAAAATAAATAAATAAAATAGAAGTTTAAACATGTTTTAAAAATGCTTGCTTGTTTGTTTGTTTGTTTTTTGAGTTGGAGTCTCACTCTGTCGCCCAGACTGGAGTGCAGTGGCCGCTCCCGGCCACCGCAGCCTCGACCTGCTGGGCTCCGGCGATCCTTCCGCTTCAGCCTTCCAAGTAGCTGGAACTTCAGACGCACTACCATGCCCGGCTAATTTTTGATCTATTGTAGAGACGAGGTCTCGCCCATTTCCCCGGCGGGTCTCGAACCCACGGACTCAGGCAATCCACTCGCCTTGGCTTCCCAATGTGCTGGGATTACAGGCCAAGCCACCAAGCCTGGCTAAACTCCTATTTCTTTTTTTTGAGTTGGAATCTCACTCTGTCGCCCAGACTGGAGTGCAGTGGCCGCTCCCGGCCACCGCAGCCTCGACCTGTTGGGCTCCGGCGATCCTTCCACCTCAGCCTTCCAAGTAGCCGGAATTACAGGCGCGCGCTACCACGCCTGGCTGACTTTTTGATTTATTGTAGAGATGAGGTCTCACTGCCCAGGCGGGTCTCGAACCCGCGGGCTCAGGCAATCCACTCACCTCAGCCTCCCAAGGCGCGGGATTACAGGCTGAGACACCGAGCCCGGCCTGAGCTCCTATTTCAATGGCACATTTAACATTTCTGCTCAGATATCCCAGTGAATGACACCAACATTCACCCAATTTCTCCTTGTAGAGCCCGGGGACCATCTTTCCCTTTATTTCTTTATTCATTCTTTTTTGAGCCAGGGTCTCACTCTGTCACAGAGTCTGGAGTGCAGTGGCACGATCAAAGCTCACTGCAGCATGGACTTCCTGGGTTCAGGTGATCCTTCTGCCTCAGTCTCCCGAGTAACTGGGACTATAGGCATGCACCACTACACCTAGCTGATTTTTTTAGTTTTGATAGCAACAAGGTCTTGCCATGTTGCCCAGACTGATCTTGAACTCTTGATCTCAAGCAATCCTCCCACCTCAGCCTCCCAAAGTGCTGGGATTATAAGCATGAGCCACCATGCCCACCCAGTTTGAGTTCTTAAAAAATGCTGCCAGGCCAGGTCGAGGCTGGGGTGGCGGTGAGTGTGCCACTTCACTCCAGCCTGGGTGACAGAGTGAGACTAAAACTCAAAAAAAAAAAAAAGAGGAAATTGTGGAGATTTAAATATAACTACAGATTGTTTATATCTTGTCTTGAAAAGAGGTCGAGTTTATTTATCCACCTCTTAAATCTTGGGCTGGTCTTGTGACTTGCTGTGACCAATAAAATGCAGAAGTGATGTTATGACTTCTGAATTTCAGCTTGAAAAGGTCTTCTGGATTCCATGCTTGCTCTTAGAATTCTGTGCTGAGACTATCGTATAAAGACACTCAGTCTAGCCTCCTGGAAAATGAGGCCATGAACTGAGGTCTACCACTTGACAGTCAGGACCAAGTGCCAGGTGTGTAAACAAGGCTATCTTAGAAAGATGACTACGGCCACAAGAATGACTCCCGACAAGACCAGCAGCAGCACCACCCGACTGACTCCAGACCAAATTTCAATCTACAGCATTATGAGAAATAAATGGATGCGGTCATAGGCTACTAATTTGAGGTGTGATTTGTATACAAGAAACTCTAACTGAAACAGACATATCTGAAATCAGTTGGCAGCTTGGGTAAGGGCTCATAAGGTGAAATTGTTAATAGTCGTCAGTTTACAGGATCTGATCTCCAGTTCTCAGATGCAAAAAGCGTAAATTGTTAATGAATATAGGATTGATCCGATTCCATGAATACCATGATAATCAAATGATTTGTAATCACCAGTCATAAGAAACTATGTAAACCAAGATATTTGTCAGAAAAAAATTATAGTGAAAATTATATATTTTTTTCATTTTTCTCTTTAGGTTACTGGGAAGCTTTTATATAATTAGTTTACTTAAGGGAGAAAGGAATTAAAGTAACAGGAAGCATGTAGTTTTAAGAAATACGTTATTCAAGCTAAAATGAAGCAAATCATCCTTATCCTACAATAGTATATAACTATGGAACAACTAGAATATTTGTATCCACAGACACATTAAATTTCTCTGGACTCTGAAGAGTACTAGGTAATCAGTGTCAAAATTGCTCTCTGACTATCCTTTACTTATCTATATGACTTTTGTTTTGATTGCAAAATTTCTTTGAACAGTGTAAAATCAATATTTTAGGTTTAGACCCAATCAATATATTGAGTTCAATTACATTTTAGTCCTTTTCCAGTCCAATCACCTTAATGGATCTTGAGTGTTTCCAGGTATATTTCATAAGTGTTTATCATTTATCTTTTGGCTTTGTTAATGGTGACTTACACCATGCATAATTTTTTGCTTAGTAGTCAGGTTTATCATTTAAAAAAAAAATCTCGCCGGGCTCGGTGGCTCAGCCTGTAATCCCGCGCCTTTGGGAGGCTGAGGGAGTGGATTGCCTGAGCCCGTGAGTTGGAGACCCGCCTGGGCAGTGAGACCTCATCTCTATAATAAATCAAAAATTCAGCCGGGCGTGGTAGCGCAAGCCTGTAATTCCAGCTACTCGGAAGGCTGAGGCAGAAGGATCACTGGAGCCCAGCAGGTCAAGGCTGCGGTGGCCAGGAGCGGCCACTGCACTCCAGTCTGGGCGACAGAGTGAGACTCCAACTCAAAAAAAAAAAAAAATCTCTTCTGGGTTTTGCATCACACTTAGAAGGTCAAGGACCTTAAAGATATGCCTCTGGCTATCAGAACCAGATTTTCAAGGAAAAACTTTCATCCCAGGATCAGCTCTGCAGGAGAAAGCTAGTTGGCCTGGTAACAAAACACATGGCCTCAACAATAAATAGGAAGAATTCCTGGAAACAGTAAGAGGTAAGAAGCTGAACTTGAAGGAGAGCAATCTTGCTGGGCGTGGTGGCTCAAGCCTATAATCCCAGCACTTTGGAAGGCTGAGGCAAGAGGATTGCCTGAGCCCAGGGGTTTGAGATCAGCCTGGGCAACTTGGTGAGACCTTGTCTCTAAAATAAATCAAAAAATTAGCTGGGCATGGTGGCATGTGCCTGTAGTTCTAGCTACTTGGAAGCTGAGGTGGAAAGGTCACCTGAGCCCAGCAAGTCGAGGCTGCGGTGGCCATGAGCGTGCCAGTGCACTCCAGCCTGGGCGACTGAGTGAGACTCCAATTCAAAAAAAAAGAAAAACAATGGTCTTCATTCTTGATCTGTGAAACAGTTACTAGACTCATATTAGAAACAATTGTATCACCAGCTTTTTTATTTTTATTTTTGGCAGGGTGAGGAGTTGTTGCTCTATTCTGTGTGATAAAGTTTCCAGAAACGTCCTTGGAATACTTACAGGAGAGATTATTATTATTGTGTCTTTAGAGCAGGCTAATTTTTATACGTAAAGCAAAATAAAATAGCATAGGAGTCGTCTTATTTTATCTGCCACTTATTTTAACTTATTGCTGTTTGTGCTTACACAAGAAAGAAGGCCCTTTTTGTAAAAAGTAAATGATTTATATATCAGAAAGAACTGAGATATAACTCTATGCACTCTGATGAACAGACTCAAATCCTTACCCTCTTGCTATAAATATACATAAACCAACTTAAGTTTGCAGTCTCTGGTCACACCCAAATTTTTAAATTTTTTTTTTTTAGTTGGAGTCTCACTCAGTCGCCCAGGCTGGAGTGCAGTGGCATGCTCATGGCCACCACAGCCTTGACCTGCTGGGCTCCGGTGTTCCTTCCGCCTCAGCCTTCCAAGCAGCTGGAACCACTGGCATGTACCACCATGCCTGACTGATTTTTTTTTGGTTTATTGTAGAGATGAGGTCTTGACATGTTACTCAGGCTGGTCTCGAACCCCTGAGATCAGGTAATCCTCTCGCCTCCGCCTCCCAAAATGCTAGGATTACAGGTATGAGCCACCATGCTCAGTTTACACCCAAATTTATTATCTTTAACATCAAGGTTTATTATCTCCTGGCATATCAAAGTAAAATACGTCTGATATGACAGAAAAACATATAAACATAAACTTGAGTAAGAAGGAATAAAAGTGCTTTTAGGGCATTTTTGTGCATATACTATACATTTGTACAGAGTGACATTCTTTTTTTTTTTTTTTCTGAGTCAGAGTCTCACTCTGTTGCCCAGGCTGTTGTAGTGCCATGCTCATGGCTACCGCAGCCTCAACCTACTGGTCTCAGACTATCTTCCATTTCAGCCTTCCAAATAGCTGGAACTACAGGCGTGCACCACCACTCCCGACTAATTTTTTTAATTATATTATTAGAGAGACAAGGTCTCACCATGTTGCCCAGGCTGATCTCAAATCCATGGGATCAGGCAACCCTCTCGCCTTAGTCTACCAAAGTGCTGGGATTACAGGTGTGAGCCACTACGCCTGGCTCAGAATGATATTCTAATAGTATTTCCTTTTTTTTTTTTTTTTTTTTTGAGCTGGGGATCTCACTCTTGTCGCCTAGGCTGGAGTGCAGTGGCACCCTCACTGCCACCGCAGCCTCAACCTGCTGGGCTTAGGTGATCCTTCCACCTCAGCCTTCCAAGTAACTGGAACTATAGATACACGCCACCACGTCTGGTTAGTTTTTGTGATTTATTGTAGAGACGAGGTCTCACTAAGTTGCCCAGGCTGGTCTCTAACTCCCGGACTCAGGCAATCCTCTTGCCTCAGCCTCCGAAAGTGCTGGGATTATAGGCTTGAGCCACTGCGCCCAGCCTAATGGTATTTCCTTTACTTTTATATTTACAAATATCTGACCATACACTTGGGAAAAGTAATGCTATACTCTTCATATTTCACTATTATTAGACCTTATTCATTCTTTACTGCATTTATGCCTGTAAGATGGATCTCCACAGTCCTGCTTTTTTCTTATAATGCTAATTAATGAAATTCAAAGCAAACCTTTGTAACTAACAAAAGGAGTCTTGGAAAGAGAAAGTATATGGCCCTCTCTCTTATAGCACAAAGGGAAAGATATCTTTCTGAGGTATAAAACTTGTTCAAAATAATCTAATTTTATAAAGTGCGAAATGGTAGATATTCACAAAAATATTACTCTTTTTTCTTTTGTAAAATATAGTGATGTGAATATTCATAACTGTTTCCAACATGTTCTGTTTCTTATTATTATAAATCTGCATCTTTGAAAAGAGAGTTGTATACAACTCTAAGACTTAGACACTTAGTTGCTGTGTCCTTGAAAAGAACATTTTGAGAAATGTTTGTGCTTTAACGATCCTGAGAACACACAAGTTAGAAGATTTGTCAAAACTCATTTGGCTCGGTAACAGGTTATATGCACGACTAAAGTTTGTAACAGCAAAGAATGTAATACAGGATCAGCAGAAAAAAGATATGCCTAGGTGATGATCAGAAAGATTAGGTGCAAACTTCCAGGTCCTCCTTCCACGTAGGTCTCACTAAAGTGCTTTTCCTTTAGCTGCCGATTACGGGAATATGTATGAGATGTCTCTACTCAGGTAAATCCAGTTAGGTCTCAGGGCTCAGAGCTCTTACAGGAATCTGGTCACAAAGGCACATTCCCATGTGACCACCCATGGTAAGATTTCAACCCAGGAGGCAGATGCTAATGATAAATCTTGATATTTATGTTAGACGAAGCTGACAATCTGACATATCCTACCTCATTGCCTTGGGAGCACAAAACAACATCTTTAACTGGTGACTATTTTAACTCTAAGAACTTAGTTCCCAGAGTTTAGCCAAGAATTGATACCATGATTCCTAGAAATAAACAGATGTGCTCAGTGAACTTTCTCTCAGCTTGTAATTCTGATTGGCTGCTTTACATAATAATCTGCTGAACCATCTCTGCATGTGTAAATTGGATAAGACTTGTGTAAATATAATAAATTCTTAAAAGATTACACTGGAAACCAGAAGATTGTTAGTTCCTCTTCTCTTTTTTGCATAATGGGGAAGAGGTAACAGAAAGGGAAGTCTGTCTGTCAGATTTCTTATTTTATTTTAACAAAGAATCTGTGAGTCTTAGCGAGTTAAAATTAACAACTAGCAAATTAGTCTACCAGCATATAATTTAAAAATATTTCGTTGGCCGGATGCGGTGGGTCAGCCTGTAATCCCAGCACTTTGGGAGGCCGAGGCGAGTGGATTGCCTGAGCCCGCAGGTTCCAGACCAGCCCGGGCAACTTGGTGAGACTTTGTCTCTACAATAAATCAAAAATTAGCTGGGTGTGGTAGAAAGTGCCTGTAGTTCTGGCTTCTTGGAAAGCTGAGACAGAAGAATTGCAGTAGCCCAGCAGGTCGAGGCTGTGGTGGCCATGAGTGTGCCACTGCACTCCAGCCTGGATGACAAAGACAGACTTCAACTCAAAAAAACATATATATATATATTATTATAAGAGTAATTCATGTTTGTAAAATAAACTATTCACAATAGTGCAGTATAGGAAGAACATAGTTTTTGTTAGCTTAGAAATAAGTTAAAGCTTTCATTTAAAAAAAAATCTTTATTGATATACAGGTATATGTCAGCGATATTGTGGATTTGGTTCCAGACCACTGCAATAAAGTGAATATCATAATAAAGTGAGCCACACAATTTTTTTGGTTTTCCGATGCATATAAAAGTTATGGTTACACTATACTGTTGTTTGGTAAGAGTGCAATAGCATAATGCCTAAAAAATGTACACACCTTCATTTAAAAATGCTTAACCGCAAAAACAACTAATAATCATCTGTACTTTCAGCAAGTTGGAATCTTTTTGCTGGTGGAGTCTTGCTTCAGTGTGTATGGCTGATAACTGATCAGGGGGTGGTTACTGAAGCCTAGAGTGTCTGTGGCAATTTTGTTTTGTTTTTTTTTTGAGTAGAAGGCTCACTCCGTTGTCCAGGCTGGAGTATAGTGGCACACTCACGGCCACCACAGCTTCAACCTGCTGGGTTCCGGTGATCATTCCGCCTCAGCCTTCCAAGTAGCTGGAACTATAGGCGCGCGCTACCACACCTGGCTAATGTTTTGATTTATTTTAGAGATAAGGTCTTCCCAAGTTGCCCAGGCTGGTCTTGAACCTGTGGGTTCACGCAATCCTCTCACCTCGGCCTCCCAAAGTGGTGCTGGGATTACAGGCTTTAGCCACCACACCCGGCTGGCAAGTTCTTAAAAGAAGACAATGAAGTTTGCCGTATCAATTAACTCTTCCTTCCTTGAAAGATTTCTCTGTAGCATGTGATGCTGTTTGATAGTGTTTTACCCACAGTAGAATATCTTTCAAAATTGGAATCAATCCTCTCAAACCCTGTCACAGATTTATCACTAAGGTTACGTAATATTCTAAATTCTGGGTTGCCATTTCAACCATGTTCATTGCATCTTCACCACGAGCAGCTTCCATCTCAAGAAACCACTTTCTTTGTTCATCCATAAGAAGCAACTCTTCGTTTATTAAGCTTTATCATGAGATTACAGCAATTCAGTCACGTCTTCAGCTTCTACTTCTAATTCTAGTTCTCTTGCTGTTTTCACCACATCCATGGTTACTTCCTCCACTGAAGTCTTGAACGCCTCAAAGTCATCCATGGGGGTTGGAATCAACTTCCAAACTCTTGTTCATGTTGATATTTTGTCCTCTTCCCATAAATCATAAATGTTCTTTTTTTTTTTTTTTTTTTTTGAGTTGGAGTCTCACTCTGTCGCCCAGACTAGAGTGCAGTGGCCACTCCCGGCCACCGCAACCTCGACCTGCTGGGCTCCGGCGATCCTTCGCCTCAGCCTTCCAAGTAGCTGGAACTACAGGCACACGCTACCATGCCCGCTAATTTTTGATTTATGGTAGAGATAAGGTCTTGCCAAGTTGCCCAGATGGATCTCGAACCCACGGGCACAGGCAGTCCACTCACCTCAGCCTCCCAAAGTGCTGGGATTACAGGCTGAACCACCGAGCTCGGCTATAAATATTCTTAATGACATCTCTAATGGTGACTCCTTTCCTGAAGATTTTCAATTTACTTGCCCAGATCCATCTGAGGAATCACTATCTATGGTAGTTATAGTCTTTCAAAATGTATTTCTTAAAAAAGATTTGGGTGGGTGCAGCGACTCTTGTAGGTAATCCCAGCAATTTGGGAGGCTGTGGAAGAGGATTGCCTGAGCCTACGGATTCAAGACCAACCTGGGAAACTCACCTCTACAATCAATCAAAAAAATTGGGTGAGTGTAGTGGTTTGTGCCTGTATTTCCAGCTACTTGGTAGACTGAGGCAGAAGGATCGCCTGAGCCCAGCAAGTCAAGGTTGTGGTGGCTGTGAGCATGCCACTGCACACCTGCCTGGACAACAGTGAGACTCTGACCCTCCTCGCCCAAAAAATTATTTCTATCTTTTGAGTTAAAGTGAAAGGCATATGCTTATTTCTTTCTCTTGAACACTTAGAGGCCATTGTAAGGCAATGAAATGACCTAATTTCAGTATTGGGGTGTCTCAGGGAATAGGCAATCTCAAGGAGAGGAAGAGAGATGGGAGAATGACCCGTAGGTCAAGCGCTAGGAACACACACAACACATACCAATTAAGTTTGCCCTCTTATATGAGTGTTTTGTGGTGCGCCAAAAGAATTACAACAGTAACAACAAAGATCACTGATCACAGATTACCATAACAGATAAAATAATATGAAAAAGTTGGAAGTATTGTGAGAATTATCAAAACGTGACAGAGACAGGAAGTGAGCACATAGGATTGGGAAAATGGTGCTGATAGACTTGCTCAAGGCTGGGTTGCCGCAAACCTTCCATTTGTGGAAAGCACAGTATTTGTGAAGTACAATAAAGCAAAGCACAGTAAAGCAAGTCCTGCTCATCTAACCCATATAACATAGAATTCACCCATTTAAAGTATACAATTTGGTGACTTTGCATATATTCACAAAATTGTGCAACCATTACCACAATTGTAGAACATTTTTATCACCCATAAAGAGATTCTGTACCCATCAGCAGTCACCCCCATTTTTTCTTTAACTCTACTGCCGTAGTCAGCTGCCAATCTGCTTTTTGTTTCTATGGGTTTGCTTATTCTGGACATTTCATATCAAGATAATTTTACATTGTACTTTGTGATTGGATTCTCTTGCTTAACATGCTTTCAAGGTTTATCCATGTTATAACACACATCAGTATTTCTTTTTAATGTGTAAATTGTATGAATATAACACATTTTATTTAGTTATTCATTCATCGATGGATATTTGGCTTGTTTCTACTTTTTTGGCTTTCATGAATAACTCTGCTATGATTGTTGCAAAATGCTTTTGTATAAATGTATGTTTTCATTTATTTTGGGTATATATCTAGGAGTGGAATTGCTGGGTCATCTTATGAATCTGTGTTTAACTTTCTGAGGAACTGCCAAACTTTCCCACAGTGGCTGCATCATGTCACATTTCTTTTCTTTTGAGTTGGAGTCTCTCACTCCATCGCCCAGGCTGGAGTGCAGTGGCCTGGCCTCCGGCGATCTTTCCGCTTCAGCCTTCCAAGTAGCCGGAGCTACAGGCACGCACTACCATGCCCAGCTAATTTTTTTTTTTTTTTTTTTTTATTGTAGAGACAAGGTCTCACCGAGTTGCCCAGGCTGTCTCAAACCCACAGGCTCAGGCAGTCCACTCACCCACCGAGCCTGGCCTCGTGTTACATTTCTACCAGCATTGTAAAAGTTTCTTTTTTTTTTTTTTTTCTGAGTTGGAGTCTCACTCGGTCGCCCAGACTGGAGTGCAGTGGCACTCTACCGGCCACCACAGCCTTGACCTGCTGGGCTCCGGCAATCTTTCCACCTCAGCCTTCCGAGCAGCCGGAATTACAGGCATGCGCTACCACGCCCGGCTGATTTTTTGATTTATTGTAGAGATGAGGTCTCACCTGCCCAGGCGGGTCTCGAACCTGCGGGCTCAGGCAATCCACTCACCTCAGCCTCCCAAAGGCGCGGGATGACAGGCTGAGCCACCGAGCCCGGCTTGTAAAAGTTTCTATTTCTCCACTTTCTTTCTGTTCTTGGTTGCCATTTGAGGTAGATTTTTTATTTCTTATTTTTATTTTTATTTTTTGAGTTGGAGTCTCACTCTGTCGCCCAGGCTGGAGTGCAGGGGCATGCTCACGGCCACCCCAGGGTCGACCTGCTGGGCTCCGGCAATACTTCTGCCTCAGCCTTCCAAGTAGCCGGAACTACAGGCATGTGCTACCATGCCGAACTAATTTTTTGATTTAGCATGGAGTCGAGATCTCATCAAGTTGCCCAGGCAATCCTCTTTCCTCGGCCTCCCAAAGTGCTGGGATTATACGCTGAGCCACGGAGCCCGGCCCCCATCATTCATCTTGATGTTTGTGCAAAGCAAATTAGCAAACTGGTATGGCATAGTACATTGCTCCAAAACAACAAAATCAACTAGCATCATAAAAAACTATCCTAAGCTGGGCTCGGTGACTCAGCCTGTAATCGCGCTCCTTTGGGAGGCTGAGATGAGTGGATTGCCTGAGCCCGCAGGTTCGAGACCCGCCTGGGCAGTGAGACCTCATCTCTACAATAAATCAAAAAATCAGCCGGGCGTGGTAGTGCATGCCTGTAATTCGGCTACTTGGAAGGCTGAGGTGGAAGGATCGTGGAGCCCTGCAGGTTGAGGTTGTGGTGGCCGGAAGCGGCCACTGCACTCCAGTCTGGGCAACAGAGTGAGACTCCAACTCAAAAAAAAAAAAATACAGAAGGTTACACAGTAGCTTTAGTTTATTTGCTTAGGAAAAAGAGTGGTAAGTAGAGCTTAGACATTAATGTGGTGTTTGTTTTTAATTTAGGAGAAGATATCAAGCCCATTCTGTCTCCTAGAGCAGGAAGTCAACATTCTATCTAAGGATGACTTGAAAGATAACCCAATCGGAGCCCAGAACCTCGACGCCCAGGAATAAGAGAAATGAAAATATAATCTGTTCAGCAGAGGGAACCAGATATTAAGACATTAAGTTTGGGCCAGATATCAATGTCACACTGGTCTAAAAGGACTATTCAGCTTTATTTAGTTCAGATACCCAGATGATGAATTCATGGCTTGACTAACAAGCTACCTATCTATTGCTGCATAGAAAATTTCCTAAAAGGGAAAGGGAAATGCAAACAGCTGAGAGTAGAACAATGTAGATAAGAAAGTAAAAATGCTGAGTTGGGGGAATGGGCAGAGGCAGAACAGGAATAGGGCTCCAAGGATTGCTTTCTTCCTTTTCTTTCCTCATTTCTCTCTTTCTCAGCAAATACTTACAGAATACTACAAGGTGTCATGAACTATACAAGCACACTTGTATAGTTCAAGGCACTTAACACGTGCCTTGAACAAGGAATCTCCAAGTGGGCATGTGTCACATGTGTCTAGATATTTTCCTAATCTCTGTAAAATGCCTCAAGTTGTTGAATTTGGCACAAAGACTCTTAAAGGAAAGTCCATTTTCTGGGAATGTGTGGATAATAGGCTGATTTATATCTGTACTGGAAAAACTCCATCTTTGCCTTTGGAGAAGTGTAGGGGTTTGGTATTTTGTTTTGTTTTTTTTCTTCAGTAGGAGTCTCACTCTGTTGTCTAGGCTGGAGTGCAGTGGCACACTCACGGCCACCGCAGCCTCGACCTGCTGGGCTCAGGTGATCCTTCTGCCTCAGTCTTCCAAGTAACTGGAGCCACAAGTGTGCACCACCACGCCCTCTCGTTTTTTGTTTTTTTTTTTTAATTTATTGTAGAGATGAGGTCTCACTAAGTTGCCTAGTGTGTCTTGAACCCGTGGGCTCAGGCAATCCTCTCACCTCTGCCTCCCAAAGTGCTGGGATTACAGGTGTGAGCCACCGTGCCTGGCTGGTTTTTAACCCTAGGTCAATATAAGTGCCGTGGAATCCATCCTGTGCTGTTTAAAATGGAAATCTCCTAACTTGATTACGTGACCAGAGGGACAGAACACACAGCTGGAATCTTCTAATTTAGCCTGTCTTGAAGCCAAGATTTCTTGCACTTACCTTGATGGTACAATCTGGTGATGAAGCCACTTTTCACCACAGTGACCCTGGGGAACATGTGTTTATTGTTGTTTTAAGCTACTATGTTCTGAGCTAATTTTCTGTGCAGCAATAGATAGGTAGCTAATTAGTCAAGCCATGAATTCATCATCTGGATATCTGAATTAAATAAGGTTGAATAGTCTCTTTATTTTAGAATCCAGGGAGAGTTTTTACAGCTCCTCACCCCTTCATCCCACACAGCATAAATGTTTTGGGATGGGAGAAAGGTATGTCTTATTTTGTATGTTGGGAGAAGGGTGATTAAAATACTAGCAGGCCACAGGCACATTCCCAGGCAGGTCAATTTTACTGAGTGCAAATTAAAACTGAGACTCAGAAACTGGTCCCTTAAAACTGTTCATGCCCAGATATATCACAGAAATTATTCAAATCCCAGTTTGACAACCACTGGAAAGGAGGTGCTATGCTTTTTGGGGAAATCCTTTAAAGCAAGAAGCAGTGCACATGATGAAATAAACACATTTCAGAAAGGTTCCAGTGGATTCACTGTTTCTCACTCTCAAGCAATAGTCAACGGAAGGTATCATAAACCAGGGTCTAGGCTCAGTCAGGTCTTCCTGGGACAACATAAGTCATCTATACATTATACATTGGCACTGTCCCCTGCCTTTGATGCACCTCTTCTCTGAAATATGGAAGACAAGTGTCAGATTGGTTGGTTTGTTTTAGAGAATCTCTCTTTTTTTCCCTTCAGAATAACTTTGTTTTAGTATGTTTGTCTGACAGACCTTCTAATTGTTTTTTTCCTGATACACATTTACCCAACACAGGACATCTTGTCCCTCATATGTTCTGCATGGAAACTCTGGATACATTTAGTCAAGAGAGCACCTTTCAAAACATGACTCTACAATGGCTATTTCATGTCCGGCCAACACTACTAGTACATAATGACATTTTTTAATCTTAGCAATCCAATTAGTAGCTGACTCTTGTGTGTGTGCATATCTTGCTTATGTAAATAGCTAACTCCTAATACAGGACTAAGATGGAACTTCTCAGTTGTCTTTGCAGTTCATGTCTTAGTCAACTCTCATGACTTCAGTTAGTTATCATCAATGCATCCACAAGGTGGGACCCCCACCAAAATGAATTTATTTATAAAAAATTGTGTATTTTATTCTTACATGTTTAAACTCCAGTCACCTCCAAAGTACTCTTCGTTTGATGCAAGACACCTATCGAGATGCTTTTCCCACTGCTCAAAACAGTTTTTGAACTCGTCAGTTTTGATGCTCTTTTTTTTTGTTTCACCTTTTCCACATCTGCAAAACATTTCCCTTTGGGGGCTTTTTTCATCTAGGGAAACAAACAAACAAACAAACAAAAAGTTGTTCAGGGCGAGATCTGGTGAATAGGGAGTGTAGGGCATGGGGGTCGCACTGTTTTTCATCAAAACCTGCTGAACCCTCAGAGAGATCTGGGCAAGTGCACTTCTAAATCACCCGTCATGAAACTGACAAATGCTGAAAGAATCTCAAAAAAAAAAAAAAAAAATTAACTGAAGACAAGCACAGCCTTTCACAACAATGCTAGCTGGTACACTGATATAGATGGGTTCCTAGAACACTTATGCAGTGGAAGAATCCTGTACTACAAAGGGGCTGACCCTCCAAAAGATAATTCCAGGGTTTTTTTTTCTTTTTGGATCCCCTCTTATATAACAAGATGATGAAAGTAACTTTTCCTGTTGAATCAGAATCAAGAACTAATTTCAAAAACGGAGGCAAAAAAGAACGAAGAAAGAGACATTTTAGGCCAGACAGATATGGTGACTCACGCCTATAATCTCAGCACTTTGGGAGGCCGTGGGGGAGGATTGCTTCTTCAGCCCAGGAGTTCGAGACCAGCCTGGGCAACATAGTGAGACCTTGTCTCTACATTAAAAAAGACATTTTAAAGAGAGCCACTTGTCACTGTGGCTAGACTCTACCCCATGTGTTTACTAACAGCAAAATAAGCTTTATTCGTACTAGCTTTCACCCTACCCCTAACTCTAATCTATAGAAAAGAGGCTTTGGGAGAGGTGGAGAGGAAACCAGAGCTGCCCTTGCCCACGTGGTTGTTCTTTTCTTCACAAAATCAAGGGTGGAAGAACCTCCAATAGAATCACTGAGAGAGACTGGGGTGCCTACAACAAGGGGACAAGCATTTCTTCCCTCAGTTGAACCTTTGCTTAGAGGTAGCAGAGCAAGAGGGAAAGGCATCCCTGTAGCAGTTGTTGCTATTACGCCAGCGACGCTCTCTGTTTGGCGTGGCAGGGATACACATGTTTTCTTGGGCCTTAACTGGCCCCAAGCCACTGTTGGTCAGGTGAGGGGACCCCAAGGGTAGGAGGCTGGAAGACAGGAGGGGTGAGATGGAAGTCGGTGGGGGTGGGGTGAGGTGGAAGAAGTCCAATGAAACCCAGATCTCACTTCAGGGTGGTAGAGAAAATAACGAAGCTCACTGTATTCCCACCTCCAGACTGCCCCCTCCTTGAGTTCCTTAAGCTACAACTATAAGCAAAGGAACACTTCTATGCTGCTACTGCAACCTCTTTGGAAAGCAGTGTGGTGATTTCCGAAAGAACTAGAAATTGACCTTCCATGTGACCCAGCAATCGCCCTACTGGGAATATACCCGGAGGAACTCAAATCATCTTACAAAAAAGATGTCTGCACACGCATGTTTGTTGCAGCTCTATTCACAATAGCAAAAACATGGAACCGACCATTCTGCCCATCGAAACTGGACTGGATAAAAAAAATGTGGTACATATACACAATGGAATATTATGCATCCATAAAAAAGGATAAACATATGGACGTCGCAGCAACTTGGATGGATATAGAGTCTGTCATACTCAGTGATCCATCACAGAAACAAAGAACAGAGTACCATATGTTCTCACTCATAAGTGGACCTTGAACAATGATCATAATACTATAAGAAAGGGATTGGCAGTAGTGAGAAACTGCCAGGGGAGGGGACAGGGCATACCTCATCAACAAGGGTACCTGCACAACGAACATTTGTATATCTCACCCTGAATTGTACCCCACATCATTAAGATAAAAAATAAAATAAAAAGAAATGAAGGATAGTGTCTTAGTCTGTTTGGGCTGCTATAACAAAATACCACAAACTGAGTAGCAGCTTATAAACAACAGAAATTTATATCTCACAGTTCTGGAAACTGAAAATTTGATGACCAAGGGAGATTCTGTGACTGGCCAGAACCAACTTCCTGGTGGACAAACTTCTTGGTCTTTTCATTGTAACCTCACATGGCATAAGGGGTGAGGGTGTCTCTCTGGGGCCTCTTTAATCTCATTCACAAGGGCTCTACCCTCATGACCTAATAATCTCCCAAAGACTTCACCTTCCAATACTACCACATTGGGAGCTAGGATAACAACATTTGAGAGGGGACCCCAAAAATCCAGAATTATCTTTTTGAAGAGAGGAACCCTTGTAGTTCATGCTTCCCTCACTAGGTAAGTGTTCTAGGAACCCATCAACATCAGTGTACCTGCTAGTGTTGTTGTGGTTATGAGAGGCTGTGTTTGACATCAGTGAAATTTTTTGGAGATTCTTTCACGTGTTTTCGCATTTCATGATGGGTGATTTCAAGCACAGCTGCCTTCGCCGCACCAAGTATTCAGCTGTTTTTGACCAAAAATAGCATGACCCCCATAGCCCACCTTCCTATTCACCTAATGTCACCTAGAGTGACTTTTTTGTTTGTTTGTTTCCCTGGATGAAAAAAGTCCTCAAAGGGAAACAGTTTGCTGATGTGGAAGAAGTGAAAAAAAGGCAGAAGCACTAAAAGGCATCAAAATTGACAAGTTCAAAAACCATTTTGTGCAATGGAAAAAGCATCTCAATAAGTGTATTGCATCAAACGGAGAGTATTTGTAGATGACTGAAGTTTAAGCATGGAAGAATAAATACACAATGTTTATAAATATATTTCAGGCTTTTGGGTTCCCTCTTTTTTTTTTTTGAGTTGGAGTCTCACTCTATCGCCCAGATTGGAATGCAGTTGCCGCTCCCGGCCACCGCAGCCTCGCCTGCTGGGCTCCAGCGATCCTTCCGCCTCAGCCT
>NW_007259913.1:220227-220715 GCF_000164805.1 Carlito syrichta
GAACCCGCGGGCTCAGGCAATCCACTCACCTCAGCCTCCCAAAGGCGCGGGATTACAGGCTGAGCCACCGAGCCCGGCTTGGGTCCCCTCTTATATGAATTTGGGGGGACACAAACATTCAGACCATAGCAAATAGGGATGTTTTGAATTACATTTGGGATGTGGTTTTCAACTGAACTAAACTCAGTTTTCGTAACTGAAAGTGAAGAACCCAGATGGATTCGCCATTGCTCCCTTTCAGGAACAAATAGCTATTCAGTGTCCCTTGCAATTTCCTTTGAATTTTAGAGTTGGCTTTTCCACATCTGCTTAAAAGGGATATGAACAGCTATTATTCATAACTCATTGACTAGAACTATTACCTTGGTCTGAACAACCCCAACCCAATTTACTATGTGTCTGGAAAAGAGTAAAATCATATATTAGTGAGCAGCACCAAAACTAACACAAGTGTTATTACAACTGTAACAACAATTTTTTTTTTTTTT
>NW_007259913.1:220856-259549 GCF_000164805.1 Carlito syrichta
GATGAGGTCTCGCCAAGTTGCCTGGGTGGGTCTCGAACCCGTGGGCTCAGGCAATCCACTTACCTCAGCCTCCCAAAGCGCGGGATTACTGACTGAGCCACTGAGCCGGCTCGAAGTCTTCTGAGTACCAGGAAAGAGGTCTTCTACTTAGCAGGAAGGAAATGGATTCCTTCTTCTCCCAGATATTGTGAAATGTGATATTCAACACGGCACCACTCTGGTTCAGAGCTCCAAAACGCAGTCAGGAAGCCATTTTAAGAAGGACTGTGAGCCAGGCTCGGTAGCTCAGCCTGTAATCCCGTGCCTTTGGGAGGCTGAGGTGAGTGGATTGCCTGAATCCGTGGGTTCGAGACCCGCCTGGGCAAATTGGCAAGACCTCATCTCTACAATAAATAAAAAAATTAGCCGGGTGTGGTAGCGCGCGCCTGTAGTTCCAGCTACATGGAAGGCTGAGGCGGAAGGATCGCCGGAGCCCAGCAGGTCAAGGCTGCGGTGGCTGGGAGCGGCCACTGCACTCCAGTCTGGGCAACAGAGTGAGACTCCAACTCAAAAAAAAAAGGAAGTGCCTTCACATCATGCAAACTTGCAAAACAAAAGCAGGAATTTGCCTTGAACCCTTGAACTGGATCAAACTGCAATGACCACAATGTCCTGGAAAACAGCTGGATTCTCCCAACACTACAACTCCTGAACAAAGGCAACCAGTAAATTAGGGACTCACTTCTTGGTCACCAGCCTCCACCAATGATAATTATTTGAAAACAACTTGTGTGGTCACCCTCAACTTCCTTTTTACTTCTCTTAAAAACTCCAATCCCTTCCCTCTCTTCAAAACACAATTTGGCTTCTAGCTGAATCTGCCTCCTAAATGGCAATTTCTAAGACTCTAATAAATGTTTTGTTTTACTGTATTGCAGCTAGAAGTTATTTCACCTCTTAGTTTACAAAACCATATTTTAGGATGTGATGGAGAGGAGGAGGTTAAGAATAATGAGAAGAGCCGGACTCGGTGGCTCAGCCTGTAATCCCGTGCCTTTGGGAGGCTGAGGTGAGTGGATTGCCTGAGCCCGTGGGTTCGAGATCCACCTGGGCAGCGAGACCTCATCTCTACAATAAATCAAAAAATCAGCCGGGCGTGGTAGCGCGCGCTTGTAATTCCGGCTACTTGGAAGGCTGAGGCGGAAGGATCGCCGGAGCCCAGCAGGCGAGGCTGCAGTGGCTGGGAGCGGCCATTGCACTCCAGTTTGGGCAACAGAGTGAGACTCCAACTCAAAAAAATAATAATAATAATGAGAAACTTAAGCAGCTTTACCTGTAACTCCTATGAAAACTCTTGACCGCACAGTATCTAGTATCTTGCCTGACACATAGATGATTTCTAACCCCTAAGAATCCCGAATTCTGAATTCTCCTTTCCTCTCCCTTTCTATATCCTTTTAGTTCTTTTTTCCCTTCCCTCCTGCTGTCCTCCTCCTCCTTTCAGTCCTTATTACTACCACCACCCCCAGGAAAATTATTTCCTCCTTGGTCTCTACCAAGCCTCCCCACTTTTCAGATTTAGCTATGGGCCCCTTCTCCAATGAATCCTTCTCTAATTAACTGATGGAAGTTCTGCCTTCAAGATACCCACTATCCCTCCTTCCCCTTTTCCTCCCCCTTTCCCTCTCCCTCCTCCTCTTTTTTTTTTTTTTTGAGATAGAGGATCACTTTGTTGTATAGTGCCCAAGATCTCTCTTGGAGAGACCACCAAGAGCCAATTCCAATGAAATTTCAAAAGGGTCTTTTATTTGCAAGCTCAAGCCTGTTGTCAACCGATGCAGCGGAGCTCAGCCAGAGACCCTGACCTTCCTAAGCAGGCAGCTTTTATTGTGGTTACAAAGGGAAGGAGCTTGGGTGGGGGATTTCCAGACTTGTCACCGTTTGATTGGATGACAACTTTTAGTGGTCAGCACACTTGCAGAGGATTGGCCTGCCTTTACTCAGGCTAACCTCAACCCACTAACTGAGGAAGTTGCAGAGACATCTGGAGATTCAGATGATTCCCCATTAGTGCCTGATTGGTTGTTGCTCGGGGGTGGTGTGGCAATCTAGGGAGAAGTGGGGCAAGGGGAAGTGTTGGGGCCTATGCTGTAACTCTGCGGTTTTTCCTGCAACTGAAGCTTAGGTTTAAACATAGCTTCAGCTACGCGTTTTATCATGGGGCCGCACCTTGTTCTGAAATGGCAGCAGGAAGCTGAAATGAAATGGCTGTGCTGTTGCTAACAAGCAGATTATGGATTCTCTAAAGTACTACAGCAAACTTCTAACTTAAGCTTACATTTAAGATGCCTGTACTTCAGTCCTTCTGGGCCTCTCATTCCCCCCTTCTTATGTGCCGAGTAAGCCAATCTTGGGTTACTGACCTGTTTCTTCAAATAAAAACTGCTGCCTAAGTATCATTAAGTGCACTGTATTAATGCGTGACTTTATGAAAGCAATTAACTTGTTGAGGATACAAGGGCCAAAAGTAAGCAACAGTAAGAGTATAACTAGGAGCCCTACTAAGGTAGATAGCAATGTGGTTAACCAAGGTGAGTGGTTAAACCAACTTTCAAACCATCCCTGTCTCTGTTCCCACTCCAATTTGTGCTTTGCCAATCCTTCCCGAACTTTAGCCATATGCGGGAGTCCAGCCCCGCAAGGTCATGAGTTTTCCTGAAGGAGAGACAGATAGGCGAAAGACGAAAACACTATACTCGGACAACTGCTTCCTGAACAGATGACAATTTAATGTTAGTTAACACAGAGCTTTTATACCATTTGTAAAGGGGCAAGACAAAGAAAATTCCTTCACATACATATCTTCTAAAAGTTACTATCTAGTGGTCTTAGCAACAAACAAACCAAGATCCCTATAAACATTCAGACAAGTATTATTCATAAAGCCAACAATGATGCTTTTGGTCCAATGTCCCGAATTACAGTCCTTGAAATGTCTCAAGAAAGTTTCTAAGCGTTCATTTCTTCATGTGTCAGGAGTTTTCCCATCTTAGGCTTTTATGTCCTTCAGAGCCTTGTGATCACCTCCCTTGTCCAGATGTCTGTTACTTTTTTCTTATCTTGCAGTGCTTGTTTCTAAAGAGAACTCAAAAGAAGCTTTTAGCCATGTTTCCCAGGCCCCCAAGGTTGCTTTCTGTATTTAGTTAACCTATCATAAAAGTGTCTGATTAGTATATTATGAGTTCAGTGAAAACCCACTCTATAAATGTTAACTTAGAGTTTTAACTATTGAATTAAGTAAAAACCTTAACAATTAATCTGTATCCTAAGTCAGTGAAAACAGTGTTATAAATCACCTACATAACTCCTAGATAAGTGTTAGAACTTATAATGAATTCATAATGAACTTACTATAAACTTGTGCTTCTAAAAAACCTTATGTCTAGACACTAAACTGCATAATCCTAAATCAAATAAGGAGTGAACATACTTATATCATTTTTTACTCAAGCAATATCTAGTAACTTATAACCAAGTGAAAGAAAGCATTCTTGATGTGCTTCAGAGTTTAACCCTTGCATATGTTAGAAAAGGCCAAGTGGCATAGTGGGAAATGGAAAAATGAACCATGACATTTCCAGGTTAGCTGTGAGTACTCTGCATAAACATGCCATTTTCTTCTTCCATGACTGCACAGAATTTCTTCAACCATACCAACAGCAAGGACGGAAGATAGAAGGGCCTCAGCTGCCCGGACTCACTTTGCAGCCGGGGGTCCTCAGCACACCTGGACTTTGTCAATCAGGCGGGCCTCCAAGGCTGGTTCCCAACAGCCATAGACTCTTTTACTATTCCTGAATGGTCTGTGTAGAAACACACACTTCTCCCAGTGTGGCGCAGAGGCCACCTTGGTGGAGGAACAACAAGTCTAAGTCCCTATGGTTTTGCAGAACTACCTCAGACAGTGAGGTTAGGGATTCCTGTAGGTGTGAAATAGAAGTTTCTATTCTCTCTATGTCTGAATCTATTGCAGCCCGGAGGTTACTGTAATGATGGGCCTGGGTGGCTAGAGAGGCAATATCTCTGTCCCTGCTCCAGCAAGGCCTATTCCTAATAAAACTGACAGGGTTATTGCGGAAACCGGTTCCCTTTTAGCCCGGGGGTGCACTCCTTGTGTTAGTAGCCGGAATACGTCCTAGTCAGTGTGGTACAGCATTTTGGGGAGTAACTGTACCAGGATGCAGAAACCATCCCGAGACTGGTTGAGTACCTGCCCATGAAAACAAGGAGTTAAGCCGGTGGAGCATATCCACCCTCCGTTTTCGGGAGGCAGGTGGAAACCAGTGGAAACTAGGGGAAAAGTGTGGGCATACAAGGACTGGACCCCCAGAGGTGGGCAGCCCACGCATGTCCCATTTCCTGTAACTGACTGTAGGGACAGGCCTAGAGCGTTTGGGGCCCACCGGTAAGCACTGGAATTCGGGCTTGTGGTGTAATTTCCTATAACTGCAATACCCTCATAATAGGGTGGCCAGGGATTATAGCATAGCCGGCAGGACTGAGTTGCCTCGGGTTTGGTGGCATTGAGGAAGGAAAAGGTTTGCTGGAGCAGTTCCCATAAGGGACTGGGGGAGGCCCTAGGATGTGCAGAAGGTTGGCCTGTATTCTTGCTAGTGTTAGTGCCCGTTTGCACAGGTTTAGGGGTGGCTTGTAGAGGCACTAACACCTGATTGGGTCCCACTGGTTTAGGTGGGGCCGTTAAGGCTTTCAGGTTTAACCGTAGCATGAACAAGCTGCCCCGATCCTTTGCTCCCAGGCGGGCCTGGTCATATAGTCTTAGACCCGACACTTTTCCTGTTTCTCATCCCTTGGCTTTTTTCCCTTGTTCGGTGAAAGAAATGGTGACCAGGTTGCATTTTCCTAGTCTGATTGGCGCTCCCCTACAGGTACCCCAGGGTGTTTTCTGTTTTAGAGTAATTAGGTCACCGGGTTTTCCTGGTTTCCACCAAATGTCTCTTGTGGACACACAGGACCAGCTGGGGCAATAGAGTTGGGAGACATCCCTACAATTTTTATCCCGGTCATGTCCAGGGCATCCATAAAATCGTAGTAGGTTCACGTAAGCCTGGGTTCTCCAATATTCCAATGAGGTCTGGTCTGGGAGGCCAAACCTCCCAGCGGAAAGCCACTCTAAGTCCCAAGTCATGGTGGGAAACCAGGTTTGAGGAGGGGTCACATTGGAAGCCTGCCAAATTACATCATTAGATGTAAGGTCTATAACCTGCCAAGTTACATTTAGGGGCAGGTGGGGGTTAGCAGGGCTTATGAGCACCGGGAGCAAGCTACTCATTGTGGTGAAGGCCAGGAGGCATAATGGGACTATGGAGGTGGGGGCGTGTGGCGCAGTCTTAGCTTTAGGGGATTGTCCTTGTCTTGTTGACGGCTCCATTTGGGTGCGTAGTTTTCCAGTACAGTAGAGGTATCAGCGTGCTTCACGTGGGTGTGGTGGATCCAGGACATGATGCCTTCTACTTTCAGGGCAGTGGGGGTAGACAGGATCACGACGTATGCTCCTTTCCACCGCGGCTGCAGGGTCTGGTGTTGATGTTGCCGGACGTATACCCAGTCCCCTGGTTGATAGTTGTGGGGGGTTGGTGGTGGTCCGGTTTCATAAAGGGCCTTCAGCTTGGGCCACACCTGCTCGTGTACTCTTTGTAGGGTTTGGAGGGAAAAAAGAAGGTTCTGATCATCTATGTCTGTTAATAAGTCTGACTTTAGGCTAGGTATGACCAGTGGGGGTACCCTGAACATAATTTCAAAAGGAGTAAATCCTAATTTATAGGATGAGTTGCGCACCCTATATAATGCAAAGGGGAGGAGAGCCACCCAGTCTCCGCCAGTCTCCCAGACTAATTTAGTTAAGGTCTCTTTGAGGGTTCTATTCATTCTTTCTACCTGTCCGGAGCTCTGGGGTCGGTATGCACAATGTAATTTCCAATCTGCCCCCAGAACCTGAGTTACTCCCTGTATTACCTTGGAGATGAAGCTAGGGCCATTGTCCGACCCGATCTGGACTGGGAAACCGTACCTGGGCATCAGGTCCTCTAGAAGTTTCTTTGCCACCACTTGTGCAGTCTTGTTTTTGGTGGGAAATGCCTCAGTCCACCCTGAAAAGGTAGCTATAAACACTAATAGGTACTTGTAACCATACTTTCCTGGTTTTACCTCAGTGAATTCCACCTCCCAGTATGTTCCTGGCCGATTCCCTCGGAGTCTGGTCCCTGGGTTTGGTTTGGGTTGGCCGCATTGACAACCTGACAGGCCTGGCATTTACTTGCAATTTGTTCGATTGTTGATCGAGCATTAGGTATGACTATGTTGGCATGGCGTATTAATTCCTCCATTTTTCTGGTTCCCATATGGGTACTTCTGTGTATCTTTGCAAGCAGTCACTGGCCTAGTTGTTCCGAAAGGATAACATCCCACCTGCCGGTGTCCATGTCCCAGTGTTGTATCCACCACCATTCCTTAGAAAACTTTATTCCAGGCTGTCCGTTTATCCGTTTTAAATCCTCCTCTGTGTAATCTGGACTTTCTGGCAAATCCGGGGGTCCAGGATCTGGCAGCGTGGTCACTAAGACATGGTCCACAGAAAGGGCTGCCGTTTTCGCCTCAGCGTCCGCCAGGCAGTTTCCCCAGGCAACTGGTGTGTCCACTTTTTGATGTCCTGGGCAATGTATTATTGCCAGTGCCTTGGGCAGCCAAAGCGCCTGTAATAACTTAAGGATCTCTGTTTTATTCTTGATAGTCTTCCCTTCTGCTAAGAGTCCTCTTTCTCGATAGATGGCTCCGTGGACGTGTACAGTTGCGAAGGCATATCTGCTGTCAGTGTAGATATTTACCCTCCGCCCTTTTCCCATAGTTAGGGCTTTAGTCCAGGCGATGAGCTCGGCTCACTGTGCCGAGGTCCCAGCCTCAAGCGGCTCTGCCCACAAGGTTTCAGTCTCAGTAGTTACGGCTGCCCGGCATACCTGGTTCCGTTCTGCACAAAACTGCTGCCGTCTGTATACCAAGTCTCTTCTGCATTCTCCAGGGGCTGGTCCTGAAGATCCGCCTGTATTCCGTCGACTTGCACCCAGATTTCTTGGCAGTCGTGCAGGGGGCCTTCCAGATCTGGGTTAGGCAGAAAGGTGGCTGGATTCAGGGAGGCAGGAGTCTGAAACAAGATTCTGACTGGGTTTAAGAGAAGGCTCTGATAATGTGTTAGCCGGGCATTACTTATCCATCTGTCTGGCGGTTGCTTCAGGAATCCCTCTATAGCATGAGGGGCTGTGACATGGAGTTCCTTCCCCATGGCAATTTTGTCAGCGTCCTTGACCATGGTGGCAACTGCCACGATGATTCGCAGACATGGGGGCCACCTGGCGGCCATGGGGTACAATTTCTTTGACAGGTATGCCACCGACCTCTTCCAGGGGCCCAACTGCTGCAGCAACACCCCTTTGGCTACCCCTTTCGATTCATCAACATGTGAGAAGAGAGGTTTGGTCAAATCTGGCAGTCCTAAGGCCGGGGCTGACATTAGGGCTTGCTTAAGTGTTTTGAAAGATTTGTCCATGTCCTCAGTCCATATGATGTCCAACTTAGTTTTAGTGGCCTCATATAATGGCCGGGCTAGTTCGGCAAACCCAGGGATCCATAGGCGGCAAAATCCAACTGACCCTAAGAATTCACGTACCTGTCGTACATTCTGTGGTCGTGGAATTCTCAAAACCGTTTCTTTTTGGGCGTCCGATAGCCACCTCTGCTCATTTTTCAGTTTATAGCTCAGGTAGCTTACCTCAATCTTGCATATCTGCGCCTTCTTGGCCGAGACTCGGTAGCCTAGGGCACCCAGCGTTTGCAGTAAGTCCTTGGTGCCTCATAGGCATGTGTTCTGGTCTTCTGCGGCTAAAAGAATATCATCCACATACTGCAACAGGGTCAGATTAGGGTGTTTGAAGCGAAACTCACCTAGGTCCTCATGCAGCATCTCATTGAAGATGGTAGGTGAGTTTTTAAAACCTTGGGGGAGTCGAGTCCATGTGAGCTGTCTACTGATCCCTCTGTCTGGATCCGTCCATTCGAAGGCAAAGATGTCTTGGCTGCGTGGGGCCAGTGGTAGACTAAAGAAGGCATCTTTTAAGTCTAGCACTGGGTACCAGACCTTGCTCGGGGCCCGGGCTGTGAGCAAGGTATAAGGGTTAGGGACCGTGGGGTGTATGTCCATTACCCAGTGGTTTACCTCCCGTAAGTCCTGAACAGGCCAGTAGTCGGCTGAGTTGGGCTTTCGTACCGGCAGCAAAGGTGTGTTCCAATATCCCTTCATCTAGCAGCCATCGTATATGGGGAGTTATCCCGTTTCGTGCCACCAAGGGAATTGGATACTGCTGGATCCGGACTGGGTCCACCCCGGGTTTCAGCTCCTCAAAAACTGCCAGCCTGTGTCTAGCCAATCCTATTCCTCCGGTTTCTGCCCAAGCTAGAGGGATTTCCTGGAGCCAGTCCTGGATATCTGCCTCTGCCTCTGGGGCTGGGGCCTGACATAGTCTGTAATCATCTTCTAGTTTTATAGTCAGGATCTGCAACCTGAATCGGCCAATTCAGGCGCCCAACTGAATCGGTTACTTTGACTCCATCGGGGCGGAAGCTGAGTTCTGCTTCTACCTTGGTCAACAGACCTCTCCCAAACAGAGGGGACGGGCAATTGGGGAGGACCAGGAACTCATGGGTACCAGTGCTCAAGTTCACTGTTCTCTTAGTAGTCCAATGTGCTGGTTTTATCCCGTTGGCTCCTTGAACCCATGAGATTTTGTCTGAGATAGGGCCTTGTGGTGCTAATAAGACAGAGCACTCCGCTCCCGAATCCACATGGAACATTACGGGTTTCCCCCCTACCTCCAAGGTTATCCGGGGCTCAGGGGGGGGTTCTGAGCCCTGACCTCCCTATTCAGTCACGAGTACTGTTGCCTTGTCTCCAGGGCAGGGAGGACATTTGGTGCAGTCTTTCACCCAGTGTCCCTCTTCCTTGCAGTAAGCACACTGATTTTTCCCTAGTATAGGGCGGCCTGGCTGGGGCTCTCCCATTTGTCTGATTCAGAGACTAGTTTCTTGAGCCGCCTCTGTTTTTCCTTCTCATGGCCAGCCTACATTGAAGGCGAGCCATTCAGTAGAGCACAAAACCCAGAACTTTTTCTTGTGTATTTCTATGCTCAGGTTGTGTGCTCTCTCCCTTAGTTCTGAAAAGTGATCAGTCATGAGGGTTAAAGGAGTCGTCTGTGTCTGTCCCATCTCATCCGTCAGTACCAACGTCACAACAAACACAATCAACAAGACAAAAGGGAAAACAACGAGGAATAGACAATAGCAGCCGCAAAAACAAATCTGAAAGTACGTTAAGGGAACGAAAGATCGCCGTGGAGTCTGACTGTTCACACAGATGAAGACCTCATCTTCGGGTTGGGGTCGTGGGACGTCTCCCACAAGCCCTGGACGACGGCTCTCCAGTGTGTCCGCCTAGCTGATGTCGACCTCAGAACTGAGTGCGGAGCTCCACCCAAAACACAGAACACAAGTGCGCTATCCCAGGAGCGACTTACCGAGTGCCGGCCTGAAGACCCTCCGGACAGGGGGTCTCGGGGGGGGGGTCTCTGGGATCCCGGACGAGCCCCCAAATGTAGTGCCCAAGAGATCGATCCGAGAGACCACCAAGAGCCAATTCTGATGAAATTTCAAAAGGGTTTTTTATTTGCAAGCTCGAGCCTGGGCCTCTGTTGTCAACCGACACAGCAAAGCTCAGCCAGAGACCCTGATCTTCCTAAGCAGGCAGCTTTTATTGTGGTTACAAAGGGAAGGAGCTTGGGTGGGGGATTTCCAGACTTGTCACCATTTGATTGGATGACAACTTTTAGTGGTCAGCACACATGCAGAGGATTGGCCTACCTTTACTCAGGCTAACCTCAGCCCACTAACTGAGGAAGTTGCAGAGACATCTGGAGAGTCAGATGATTCCCCATTAATGCCTGATTGGTTGTTGCTCAGGGGTGGTGTGGCAATCTAGGGAGAAGTGGGGCAAGGGGAAGGGTTGGGGCCTATGCTGTAACTCTGCAGTTTTTCCTGCAACTGAAGCTTAGGTTTAAACATAGCTTCAGCTACGCATTTTATCATGGGGCCACACCTTGTTCTGAAATGGCAGCAGGAAGCTGAAATGAAATGGCTGTGCTGTTGCTAACAAGCAGATTATGGATTCTCTAAAGTACTACAGCAAACTTCTAACTTAAGCTTACATTTAAGATGCCTGTACTTCAGTCCTTCTGGGCCTCTCAGTTGTCCAAGCTGGAGTGCAGTGGCACCATCATAGCTCACTGAAGCCTTAACCTGGGCTCAGGCAATCCTTCTACCTCAGCCTCCTGGGTAGCTGGGACTACAGGCACGCGCCACTACGCCCAGCTAATTTTTCTTTTTTTTGTAGAGATAGAGTCTCACTGTGTTGCCCAGGCTGAACTCCTGGTTTCAAGCGATTCTCCCACCTCAGCCTCCCAAAGTGCTGGGATTACTGGCTTGAGTCACCGCAGGATATCTGCGGTGCTTTCTTTTCTTTTCTTTTTTTTTTTTTTGAGTTGGAGTTTCACTCTGTCGCCCAGACTGGAGTGCAGTGGCCGCTCCCGGCCACCGCAGCCTTGACCTGTTGGGCTCCGGTGATCCTTCTGCCTCAGCCTTCAAAGTAGCTGGAACTACAGGTGCGCGCTACCATGCCCGGCTAATTTTTTTATTTATTGTATAGGTGAGGTCTGGCCAAGTTGCCCAGGCGGGTCTCAAACCCGTGGGCTCAGGCAATCCACTCACCTCAGCCTCTCAAAGGCATGGGATTACAGGGCGAGCCACCGAGCTCAGCTCTTTTCTTTTAAAGAGACCATTTAAATGTCTTTTAAAATGTTTTTTACAGTTGAATGTTTTTCACATTTTAGTATTTTTATGGATCATTAAAATTTTTTTAAAAATAATTTAATAAATAGTTCTCTTGATGACCGCGGACAAGTAAGACTCTGGTAGTATTAAGAAGTATCACAGTTAAAGTGGTTTTCCCAACTATTGTGTGGTCAGTAATTATAAGGAGTTACTTGTATGAAACTTCTGTCAAACCAGTATGACTGCATTTATGCATCCATCATTTTCAGGATTGTTAGTCACCTGGGAATATTTTCCCCAAGTAACTTTGTCTCCTCATGCCACAAGGTCCAACTCACTCACATTGACCTCAATGACGGTACCCTGTAATAACACCTAAAGTTATATATAGTGATGAGAGATTCTTCTTTTTTTTTTTTTTGAGTTGGAGTCTCACTCTGTTACCCAGACTGGAGAGTAGTGGCCACTCCCGGCCACCGCAGCCTTGACCTGCTAGGCTCCGGCGATCCTTCCGCCTCAGGCTTCCGAGTAACTGGAACTACAGGCGCGCGCTCCCACGCCTGGCTAATTTTTTGATTTACTGTAGAGATGAGGTCTCACCATGTTGCCCAGGCGGGTCTCGAACCCGCGGGCTCAGGCAATCCACTCACCTTGGCCTCCCAAAGGTGCGGGATTACAGACTGAGCCACCGAGCCCGGCTGCTAAAGTTGATCTTTGTTGCAGCAACTTTAGAATCACCTAGAGACTTTTAATTATTTATTTATTTTTATTTATTTATTTTTTTGAGTTGGAGTCTCACTCTGTCACCCAGACTGTAGTGCAGTGGCCTCTCACAGCCACCACAGCCTTGACCTGTTGGGCTCCAGCGATCCTTCCACCTCAGCCTTCCGAGTAGCTGGAACTACAGGCGTGCGCTCCCACGCCCGGCTAATTTTTTGATTTATTGTAGAGATGTGGTCTCACCAAGTTGTCCAGGCGGGTCTAGAACCCGTGGGTTCAGGCAATCCACTCACCTCAGCCTCCCAAAGGGGCGTGATTACAGGCTGAGCCACGGAGCCCGGCTGAGAGATTCTTCTTTACACCAAGTATTGGCAGGCAAAAGGTGGCTTTCAGTTCCGGATGTATTACTTGGGCTTTCTTGTAACGTAAGCCCATCGACCGAATGAATCTTTCATATTTGGGTGGTTTTCTTGTAAAGCCATCTCCAGCAAAGCAAACTTTAGTAACCATTCTCTTCCATGCATTCTTCTTTCTCTTTCCCGTTTAAGTAACTTTTAATCCTTGTTTCTCCCTGGGCACGAACTTTAGGCAAAGGGACTTCCCACCCCCACCCCCACCCCCATTTTCTCTTTTTGTTTTTGCTTAATGATATTGGAAAGTACTTTAGCTCGGGACTGCCCCTCTCTGTCTAGCAGATAGGCAGGTACTGCTCCCTGTGGAGGCTTTTCATCATTCTTTTGTTTGGTGTTTCTCTTTTCATGCATCTTGATAGTCTTTTTCATTTGCAATTTTTCAGCATGGCACGGCTTATGATAGAGCTTAGCCTTCAGAACAATCATCTTCTTTGCCTTCTTTGAACTTCATGAGCCTCTGGACTTTCCTTCTTTCTCTTTTTCTCATGGTAATCCAAATGATATCCATAGTGTTTACGGTGTAATTCAATATACTCGTTTTCTGGCATGGTGATCGCAACAGGGACACAGGGCACAGCCTCTCAGGCACAAAGATGTTCTCAATTTTGGGGTCTCAGAGACCCACGAACCTACTCCTTGCAGGCCGCAACAGGATAGGGTCCACCATCGCTTTCTAAGGCTGCCTGTGTGCAGGACTCTCCTGAGAACACCCGGACGGACAAACCACATCATGCCATTTTCACCTCCCCCTGAAGTCCTGGCACCCACCCCTGCAAACTTGTGTTCTGACACAAATAAACATCAAGACTAGCCTTGGGAAAGAAAAGAAGGTGGAGGCAGGAAAGGTGCTGTGGACGGAGGGGGTGTGCTGTTTCTCAGCGTGTTTTTGGTGCCAGGCTGCCTTCTCTCATTGTTTCCTTTTCTCAGCACCAGCGTGGAACTCAAGTCATTATTTCTCTGGAGAGTTCAAAAGCCCATTTTCTTCCTTCTAGAAACGCTTGACCTTTGTATTCTTTGAATAAAAAGACCATATGGGTAGGGACCGTGCTTTATTTTTTTCACTGGGGACATTTACTTCACTTCTTATGTCACCTAATGGGAACACAGCAAGCTACCCCCTCCTCCCACATCTCTGTCTTTGCTTCCATAAAGCCTGCTATTTATTTATTTATTTTCTTGAGTGGAAGTCTTACTCCGTCGTTCAGTCTAGAATGCAGTGGCACACTCACAGTCACCACAGGCTTGACCTGCTGGGCTCCGGTGATCCCTCTGCCTCAGCCTTCCAAGTAGTTGAAACTACAGGTGCGTGCCACCATGCCCAGCTATTTTATTTATTTATTTATTTATTTATTTATTGTAGAGGTGAGGTCTTGCCAAGTTGCTCAGGCTGGTCTTGAACCCCTGGGCTCAGGCCATCCTCTCATCTTGGCCTCCCAAAGTGCTGGAATTATAGGCATAAGCCACCATACCCAGCCTCTGATGGTTCTTAATTCCTTCCTGTTAAATCAGAAACTGTGGGAAGTCTGAGATATTAAGCTCCTTGCAAACTAACAAGTTACCCTGCCAAAATTTGTATATACATACTGGCAGAAAACAGGAGATCTCTGGGTCAGAGACAAAGACCATGTACTCACAACAAAGGCAGCAGCCAAGATAGCACCAGAGCTCAGGTTCCTGGTGGCCCAGTCCCCACTGGGTAACACAGGGAGGACCGGACGGCATCTATACATGCTTTTGGGGAGCAGTACAGGAGATGAAGTCCAAGTTTAGGGCTGCTGACAATTATACCCATCTTACAAGCATTATGACAATGAAATGTGAGCAAACATTTCTGGGAAAAGATGTCTGTAAATCTCTTGGAGGGAGCCACCATTTTGATCTTTATTTATCCAGAAATGCAGCTGTGGTTGCTCCAGGGGCGTCCCTGTCTTTATCTCTCTGGGGTTGCTTGCTTGCACAGGCATTCCTAGAAAGGTAGTCCCGGAGCATGTGAGGTGAACGGGTAGGGATACTGAAGATCCAGGGAAAGTTGTCTCTCAACTTCTCTGAAGTTGTTTCTTCCCCCAAAGTTCTGCTTTTGGACATCCCACGTTACTTTTCTTTTTAAAAATCTCATTCTTCCCAACAATTTCAATTGTAAACATTTCCAAATCAAGTGATGCTAATTTCCTCAATATCAAAACACTGTGTGTGACAAACTTAAAGTGCTGAATCAGTATATTTCAGCAGAAAGTACAATGATATGACAGGTACAGGGGTGCATGTCTGTAATCTAGCACTTTGTTTTGTTTTTTTGTGTGTTTGGTTTTGGTTTTTTTTTTGAGTTGGAGTCTCACTCTGTCACCCAGACTGGAGTGCAGTGGGGCACACTCCCGGCCACCGCAGCCTCAACCTGCCGGGGTCTGGCGATCCTTCCGCCTCAGCCTCCCAAGGAGCTGAAACTACAGGCATGTGCTACCATGCCCAGCTAATTTTTTATTTATTGTAGAGATGAGATCTCGCCAAGTTGCCCGGGTGGGTCTCAAACCCACAGGTACAGGCAATCCATTTGCCTCAGCCTCCCAAAATGCTGGGATTTGGCCACCAAGCCTGGCCAAATTCTGCTTTCTAAAAAAAAAGTCCTAGCACTGTCTTCAAAATTCAAAAGAAACTTCATTTCCAACCTAGAATTCTGGACCTAACTGATCTAGCAATACAATATGAAGGCAGAGCAAAGCCATCTTCATGGGCTGCTCCAGTTCATGCTATAGGATGAGTTTAGGACTTTTTGCTGGGGGAATAAGAGATTCAAAAGGACATTCACCACTTCACATCTACCCAGGGTGGCTCTAAAAACAAAACAAAATAACAGACATGGATGAAGATGTGGAGAAATTCTCTCTCTCTCTCTCTCTCTCTCTCTCTCTCTCTTTTGAGTTGGAGTCTCACTGTTGCCCGTGCAGTGGCACACTCAACAGCCACTGCAGCCTCAACCTGCTGGGCTCAGGTGATCCTTCTGTCTCAGCCTTCCAAGTAGCTGGAACTACAGGCATGTGCCACCACACCTGGCTGATTATTTTATTTATCGTAGAGACAAGGTCTCGCCTAGTTGTCCAGGCTGGTCTCAATCCCTGGACTCAGGCAATCCTCTCAACTTGACCTCCCAAAGTGCTGGGATTACAGGTGTGAGTCACTGCACCCGGTGGAACAATTCTCTATATTACTGGTGGGAATGTAAAATGGTACAACCACTGTAAAAATAACTTTTGGTGATTCCTCAAAAAACCCAAAACATAGAATTACCATATGACCCAGCAATTCTGCCAATAAGTATATACTTAAAGGAATTGAAAAGCAGAGCCTCAACCAGATACTTGTAAGCCAGTGTTCACTGCAGCAAAAAGGTGGAGAAATCCAAATGCCCAACAGCAGAGGAATGGATAAACAAAATGTAGTATATATGTAAAATGGAATATTATTCACCCATGGAAAGAATGAAGTTCTGAGGCCCGGTGCAGTGCCTTATGCCTGTAATCCCAGCACTTTGGGAGGCCAAGGTGAAAGGATTGCCTGAGACCACAGGCTTGAGACCAGCCTGGACAACTTGGCAAGACCTCGTCTCTACAATATATCAAAAAACTAGTCAGGTTAGGTGGCATGTGCCTGTGGTTCCAGCTACTTGGAAGGCTGAGGCAGAAGGATCACCTGAGCCCAGCAGGTGAGGCTGCAGCGACTGTGAGCAACGCCACTGCACTCCAGCCTGAGTAACAGAGTGAGACTCCGACTTTTAAAAAAAAGGTTTTTTTTAAATCACTTTATCTTATTTCTCTGAGCAGAAATATGTATATAAATTAAAATTATTTTAAAATGTTTTTATTTCCTGTGATCTTAAATGTGCCATTGAAATAGGAGCTCAGCCTGGGCTTGGTGGCTCAGCCTGTAATCCCACGCTTTGGGAGGTCAAGGTGAGTGGATTGCCTGAGCCCACAGGTTCGATACCCGCCTGGGCAACTTGGCGAGACCTCATCTCTACAATAAATCAAAAACATTAGCCGGGTGTGGTAGCGCGTGCCTGTAGTTCCAGCTACTTGGAAGGCTGAGGTGGAAGGATCGCGGGAGCCCAGCAGGTCAAAAAAAAAAGAATGAAATTCTGTACTTAATTTGCTCTATTTCTTTCTTAGTCTAGATCAGTGATCAGCGAATTATGGCCTGATCAGCCAAATCTGGCCCATTGTCTATTTTTGTACAGCCCACAAGCTAATAATGAGTTTTAAAAAAAAATTTTTTTTTTGAGTTGGAGTCTCACTCTTGCCCAGACTGGAGCAGTGGCACACTCCTGGCCTCCGCAACCTCAACATGCTGGGTTCAGGTGATCCTCCCACCTCAGCCTTCCAAATAGCCAGAACTACAGGCATGTGCTACCGTGCCCAACTAATTTTTGATTTATTGTAGAGACCCAGTCTCACCAAGTTGCCTGGGCGGGTCTGGAACCCGTGGCTCAGGCAATCCACTAGCCTCGGCCTCCCAAAGTGCTGGGATTACTCAGCACAAAGGCTGAGCCACTGTGCCCAGCTGAGTTTTAAAATTTAAAAAAAATTTTTATAACTCCCCAGTTTACTTTGAAAACAATCTTATATATACCTTTCACATTAATTATACATGCTACAACAACATGGTTGAACCATGAAAACATTATGTTAAGTAAAATAAGCGAGACAGAAAAAGACAAATTTATATGATTCCACTTCTTTTTTTTTTCTTTTTTTGAGTTGGAGTCTCACTCCGTCGCCCAGGCTGGAGTGCAGTGACACACTCACAGTCACCCCAGAGTCGACCTGCTGGGCTCAGGCATCCTTCCGCCTCAGCCTTCTACAGACGCATGCTACCACCCCTGGCTAATTTTTAAAAATTTATTGTAGAGATGAGTTCTTGCCAAGTTGCCCAGGCTGGTCTTGAACCAGCAATCTACTCGCCTTGGCCTCCCAGAGTGCTGAGATTACAGACTAAGCCACCAAGCCCGACCATGATTCCACTTTATGAAATATCTAGAATGGGCAAATTCATAAAAACTGAAAGTAGATTACAGGTTACCAGTTGGCAAGCTATTGCTTAACGATTAGAGTCTGTTTGGGAATGATGAGGAAGTTTTGGAAATAAACAGTAGTGTCAGCTGCTCCACATTGTGAAATTACATTCATTGATATCACCAAATTGTACACTTAAAATGGCCTACATGGCACATTTTATGTTATATATATTTTACTACAAATTTTAGAAATGAAAAATGTAATTAATAAACCAAAATATACTTTACATGGGTGAATTGCATGGTATGTGAGTTACATCTCAGTACAGCTTTTGAGGATGAAAAGGACATTCACAAGTTCACCTTACTGAAAGGAGCCAATGCTGCACATAAGAACAGAACACAGGATAAAGTTGGCATATAATTATCTAATATGTGAATGCAAGCTTACTTAATCCATCTTAAAATACAAAAAAGAAAAAAAGACAAAACTAGGAATTGAGGACAGAGCTGCTGTTCCTGAAGTCAACTGCCAGACTCTTCTGGGAGACTAGAAAGTCCTGCTAGGCCAGGAGCGGTGGCTCAAGCCTGTAATCCCAGCACTTTGGGAGACCAAGGCGAGTGGATTGCCTGAGTCCATGGGTTTGAGACCAGCCCAAGCAACTTCGCAAGACCTCGTTTCTACAATAAATCAAAAAATTAGCTAGGTGCGGTAGTGCGCATCTGTAGGTCGGCTACTTGGAAGGCTGAGGCAGAAGAATTGCTGGAACCCAGTAGGCTGATGCTGGGGTGGCTGTGAGCGTGCCACTGCCCTCTAACCTGGGGACAGAGTGAGACTCCAACTCAAAAAAAAAAGAAAGAAAGCCCTGCTCATTCATTAAGACTTCATTGATTAGACTCACTGAAGTGAGGAAGAGCACAACTTTGATAGAATTTGAGACATGTTTGACCCTTCTGAGTCAAATCAGAAAAAGATATTTATAAGGTTTTGGGGCCTGCATTCAGTTGTTTAGGTGGGTCTTTTATAAAGGGAGGTGGATTGGGATTGGGCAAAGTCTGTGGCATAAAATATTTTAGGATTGATGGACACAGTGAGGTGAGTCAAAATAAGTAGACTGTTACTTGACAAGTCAATGTTTTATCCAAGTAAATGACCTATCATCCTAAGAGAAGAACTATTTGCCTAGATGAACAAATTGTTTAACTAGATCAAATTAGCTTTGCAGAAATCTCCCCAAATGGATAGTGAGGAAATTTATTGATATATAGTTTTAACCTTCTGGGAAAGAATTTCCTAAGGCAAACATTTTAGTTCCCCCAACCCAATATTAAGGTATATTGATACGGGTAGTCTCAGTTACCACTCAGAAAGAGTGAACGATCCTTACAGAGAGAGGCCTCGGCACTCCATTTACCCTATTTCTTTGTTAGTCTAGATAAGTGATCAGCAAACCATGGCCTGATTGGCCAAATCTGGCCTACTGCCTAATTTTGTACAGCCCACAAACTATTAAGGAGGTTTAAAAAAAAGTTTTTATTTTTATAACTCCACAGTTTATTTTGAAAACAATCTTTTCTGATATATATGTATATGAATTTCCCATTATCACAGAGTACATATGAGAGGATGAGGACCATAGCAAGATGTATCATAGACTTGAGTTAAAAGTATGGTATATAAAAAATTTGAATAAGTATGTGTGATCAGCTTATAGACAATAGCACAGCCATTTTAGCTTTCTAGTTTTCAGCCAGAGTGTAGCTTGCAGCTGCTTGAAGTTTCAGTTACAGGAAAAACCGCAAAATTATAACCTAGGCTTCAACCCTCCCCCTTACCACATACCACCCCTTAGCAACAACGAATCGGGCGATAATAAGAGGTTATCTAAAATTCCAGATGTCTCAGCAACTTCCCTAGTTGACAGGCTGTGGTCAGCTCGAGGTCGGCTTGAATAAAATGAGCCAATCCCATGCACATGCAGTAACCACTAACAGCTGCCATCCAATCAAATGATGACAAGTCTGGAAAACCCCCACCAAGCTCCTTCCCCTCTGTAACCGCAATAAAAGTTGCCTGCTTAGGGAAGTCGGGGCCTCTGGGTGTACTCCGCTGCATCGGTTGGCAACAGAGGCCCAGGCTTGAGCTTGCAAATAAAGACTTTCTTGATCTTACATCAGAATTGGCTCTTGGTGGTCTCTCGGATCGAACTCTCGGCCGCTACATTTGGGGACTCATCCGGGATCCCAGAGACCCTTCCCCCCCCCACTGAGACCCCAGTCCAGAGGATCTTCAGGCCGGCATTCAGTAAGTCGCTCCCGGGTTAACGCACCTGTGTTCTGTATCTCGGGTGGAGCTCCACACTCTTCTCTGTTCTGAGGTCAGCATCAGCTAGGCAGACGTGCTGGCAAGCCACCGACCGTGGCTTGTGGGAGACGTCCCACAACCCCATCTGGAAGACAAGGTCTTCATCTATGGGGAAAGTCAGACTCTTCGACGATCTGTCTTTCCCCTAACCTACTTTCAGATTTGTTTTTGCGGCCGCTACTGTTTGTCTCTTGTCATTTTCCTGTTTGTCTTGTTGGTTGTGTTTGTTGTGACATTAGTACTGACAAGTGAGATGGGACAGGCACAGGCGACACTGCTAACTCTCATGACTGATCACTTTTCAGAGCTGAAGGAAAGGGCGCACAATCTGAGTGTCAAAATACACAAAAAGAAATTCCGGGATTTGTGCGCTTCTGAGTGACCCGGCTTCGATGTGGGCTGGCCATGAGAAGGGACTTTTCTAACCGGTGTTCTCTTGCAGGTCAAAAATGTCATCCTCCAAAGAGGCTCCCGGGGCCACCCAGACCAACTACCTCATATACTGGTCTGGCAAGACATAGTGGAATCCCCTCCTCCTTTGGTGACACCCTATCTCCCTACCCCGACCAAAGCATTGAGAGTGCTCACTTTGCAGGAGAAGGGAGCGGAATCTTCGGAGCCCCCGGAGAGTGTTTCGTCGCAGCCTCGGGAGAAGCAGAACACCTTCCATAAGTCCCCAAAGAACCCCTTTTATCCTGTTCTCCTTGACTATAACATGGAGGAGATGATTTGCCCCCCCATACCAGTCAGTCCCCCCTAGACCCTCAGCCTCGCCAGCGCCACAACACCAGGCTGCCGCTGCAGAGGTGAGCCCAGGAGCGGCCGGGGAAGGGAGGCAGGAAGGGGAGATGGACGGGCCAGCCACGGGGACCTGAGGGAGGGTCGCCAGGGTGGTTGGTCCCGGAGTGGGCCTGGCTGACTCCACGGTAATCTTGCCACTGAGGGTGGCTGGGCCCCCGGATGAGGCCGGGAACCAGCCTATGCATTACTGGCCATTTTCCACTAGTGATCTATACAATTGGAAAACACAAACCGCTACTTTCTCTGAGAATCCTAGAAGGCTGATTAACTTGCTGGAAAGCATTCTTTTTGCCCACCAGCCTACCTGGGATGATTGCCAGATACTGTTACAGGTGTTATTCACCACTGAGGAGAAAGAAAGAATCCAGACGGAGGCCCAGAAGCTAATTCCGGGAATTGACGGACAGCCCACCACCAACCCTGATCTGATAAATGCAGCCTTTCCCCTTTCCCGACCCAGATGGGACTTTAACATGGCAGAAGGTAAGGAGAAACTCTGAGTCTACCACCAGGTTCTGATGGCAGGTCTCCAGGCGGCTGCTCGCAAGTCCACTAATTTGGCTAAAGTGTATAACATAAGGAAGGATAGGAATGAAAGCCCAGCCGCATTTTTGGAGCGTATTATGGAAGCCTTCCATCAATACACCCCAATGGATCCAGAAGTACCAGAAACCAAGGCACTGTGATCATGGCATTCGTTAATCAGGCAGCACCAGATATAAAAAGAAAACTGCAGAAAGTGGAGAGATCAGGGGAGAAAAGCTTACAGGATTTGCTGGAGGTGGCTGAGAAAGTCTATAACAATAGAGAGAGTCCGGAAGAATGACAGGATAGACGTAGTGAGCAGCAGACCGAGGGGCTGGCCAAAATCCTTTTGGCCGCCACTACCCAGGACCCCAAAGAAAAGCAGAAGTGGCTAAAGAAACTGGCTGCCGCCGGGCTCAGTGGCTCAACCTGTAATCCCGTGTCTTTGGGAGGATGAGATGAGTGGATTGCCTGAGCCCGCGGGTTCAAGACTCGCCTGGGCAGCGAGACCTCATCTCTACAATAAATCAAGAAGTCAGCCAGGCGTGGTAGCGCATGCCTGTAATTCCAGCTACTCGAAAGGCTGAGGTGGAAGTCTTGCCAGAGCCCAGCAGGTTGAGGCTGCGGTGGCCGGGAGCGACAGAGTGAGACTCCAACTCAAAAAAAAAAAAGAAAGAAAGAAACTGGCTGCTGAGCCAGGCAACAAACCGGGGAACCCTCAGCCGGACCACCCAAAGTTAGGAAAGAATCAGTGTGCCTACTGCAAGGAGGAGGGCACTACATAAAGAACTGCCCTAAGCGCCCTCCCCGTCCTGAGAACAAAGTGGCTGTACTTGTAACTGAATAGGGAGGTCAGGGCTCAGAGTTCCCCCCTGAGCCCCGGGTAACCTTAGAGGTAAGGGGGATACCTGTAACTTTTCATGTGAATTCAGGAGCGGAATGATCTGTATTACTAACGCCACAAGGTCCTCTCTCAGATAAGATCTCTTGGGTGCAAGGAGCTAACAGGCTAAAACCGGCACACTGGGCCACTAAACGAACAGTGAATTTGAGTACTGGTACAGTCACCCATGAGTTCTTAGTTCTTCCCGACTGCCCGTACCCTTTGTTCGGGAGAGATCTGCTAACCAAAGTAAACGTGGACCTCAGCTTCCACCCAGATGGGGTAACGGTAACAGATTCAGCTGGACGCCCCCTACAAATTCTGACTGTTAAATTAGAAGATGAATACAGACTATGTCAGACTCCTGACGCGGAAATAGCATTGGATATTCAGGACTGGCTCCAGGAAATTTCCCTGGCATGGGCAGAGACTGGAGGAATAGGGTTAGCTAAACACAGGCCAGCAGTGTTTGTGGAACTGAAGCCCGGAGCAGACTCAGCCTGGGTCCAGCAGTATCCAATCCCCGTGGCGGCACAAAATGGGATAACTCCCCATATACGGCAGCTGCTGGACAAAGGAATATTACGGCCCTATCAGTCCACATGGAACACACCCTTACTGCCAGTGCGAAAGCCCAACTTAACCGACTACCGGCCTGTTCAGGACTTGGGGGAAGTAAACCGCTGGGTGATGGACATACACCCCACGGTCCCTAACCCCTATACCCTCCTCACCGCCTTGGCCCCAGGCAAGGTTTGGTATATGGTGTTAGATTTGAAGGATACCTTTTTCAGCCTACCATTGGCTCCACGGAGCCAGGACATCTTTGCCTTCGAGTGGCTGGACCCGGAAAGAGGAATCAGTGGGCAGCTCACCTGGACCCGGCTTCCTCAAGGATTCAAAAATTCTCCTACCATCTTCGATGAGGCCTTACATGAAGACCTGGGTGAGTTTCGTACTAAACACTCCACTCTAACCCTGTTACAGTACATGGATGATATTTTGCTAGCCGCCGCAGACCAGGACGCGTGCCTGCAAGGCACCAGAGATCTGCTGCAAGCACTAGGTGTTCTAGGCTATCGGGCCTCAACCAAAAAGGCTCAAATCTGCAAAACCGAGGTAAGCTACCTGGGCTACAAACTGAAAGACGGGCAGAGATGGTTGTCGGACACCTGGAAGGAGACAGTTCTGAGAATTCCACAACCACAGAACGTATGACAGGTACGTGAATTCTTAGGATCGGCCGGCTTCCTGGGTTTGCTGAGCTCACCCGGCCATTATATGAGGCCACCAAAAATAGGTCTGACCTCACATGGACGGAGGATATGAACAAATCTTTTAAAACTCTTAAACAAGCCTTAGTGTCAGCCCCAGCTTTGGGACTGCCAGATCTGACTAAACCCTTCTTCTTGTACGTTGATGAATCCAAAGGGATAGCCAAAGGAGTGCTGTTGCAACAGATAGGCCCATGGAAGAGGCCGGTGGCATACCTGTCAAAGAAACTAGACCCTGTGGCTGCCAGGTGTCCCCTGTGCCTGCGGATCATCGCAGTGGTTGCCACTATGGTCAAGGACGCTGAAAAATTGCTATGGGAAAAGAGCTACATGTCACCACCCCTCATGCTATTGAAGGAATCCTAAAGCAACCATCCAACAGATGAATAAGTAATGCCCGGCTAACTCATTATCAAAGCCTCCTTTTAAACCCAGTCAGAATCCTGTTCCAGGCTCCAGCTGCTCTGAATCCAGCCACTCTGCTGCCTGACCCAGACAAGGAAGGCCCCCTGCACGACTGCCAAGACATCCTGGCGCAAGTCCACGGAATACGGGAAGACCTTCAGGACCGGCCCTTAGCCGTCGCCGAAGAGACTTGGTATACGGACAGCAGCAGTTTCATGCAGGGTGGAACCAGGTATACTGGGGCAGCGGTAACTACAGAGACTGAGACCTTGTGGGCAGCGCCGCTTGTGGCCGGGACCTCAGCACAGCGAGCTGAGCTCATCGCCCTCACTAAGGCCCTAGTCATGGGAAAAGGACGGAAAATAAATGTCTATACTGACAGCAGGTATGCTTTTGCAACTGCCCATATTCATAGAGCCTTCTATAAGGAGAGGGGGCTCTTAACGGCAGAGTGAAAAACTATCAAAAATAAGACTGAAATCCTTGAGTTACTACAAGCACTCTGGTTACCCAAAGCCCCGGTCATAATGCATTGCCCGGGGCATCAGAAGGAGAACATGCCAGTTGCACAGGGGAACCGGCTGGCAGACGCTGAGGCCAAAAAGGTGGCCCTTTCTGTGAACCATGTCTTAGTGACCACACTGCCAGACCCTGGGCCCCTGGATCTACCGGAAAGCCCAAACTATACAGAGGAGAATTTAAAATGAATAGATGGACAACCTGAAGCTATGGTCTCAAACGGCTGGTGGTGAATCCAACACTGGAATGAGGACACCAACAAGTGGGATGTCGGCCTTCCAGAACAACTGGGTCGACAACTGCTTATAAAGATGCACAGGAGTACCCACATGAGGACTAGAAAAATGGAAGAATTAATACGTCATGCAAACATGGCTATGCCCAACGTTCAACAAATGGTCGAACAAATTGTGGATCAATGTCAAGCTTGTCAGGTTGTCAACACAATTAACCCCAAACAAAACCTGGGGACCAGACTTCGAGGGAGCCAGCCAGAAGTATACTGGGAAGTGGACTTTACTGAGGTAAAACCAGGAAAATATGGGAACAGGTATTTACTAGTATTCATAGACACTTTTTCAGGGTGGACTGAGGCATTCCCCACCAAAAATGAAACTGCACAGGTGGTAGCCAAGAAATTCTTAGAAGATCTGATGCTCAGGTATGGTTTCCCGGTCCAGATCAGGTCGGGTAACGGCCCCAGCTTCATCTCTAAGGTAATACAGGGAGTGGCTCAGGCAGTGGGGGCGGATTGGAAATTACATTGTGCATACAGACCCCAGAGCTCAGGACAAGTAGAAAGAATGAATAGAACTCTAAAAGAGACCTTAACTAAATTGGTCCAGGAGACTGGCAGGGACTGGGTGACTCTCCTTCCCTTTGCACTATATAGGGTGCGAAATTCACCCTACAAGTTAGGGTTTACTCCTTTTGAAATCATGTTTGGAGTGCCTCCACCAGTCATACCTAACCTAAAGACAGAACTATTCATTGATATAGATGATCAAAAACTCCTTTTTTCCCTCCAAACTCTGCAAAGAGTCCATGAGCAGGTGTGGCCCAGACTGAAAGCCCTTTATGAGACCGGACCACCACCGACTCCCCACAACTACCAACCGGGGGACTGGGTGTACGTCCGGCAACATCAGCACAAAACTCTGCAACCACGGTGGAAAGGACCATACGTCGTGATCCTGTCTACCCCCACTGCCTTGAAGGTGGAAGGCATCATGTCTTGGATCCACCACACCCACGTCAAGCTTACTGATACCCCTGCTGTGTTGAGGAACTACACACCCAAATGGAGCAGCCAACTGGACAAGGACAATCCCCTAAAGCTAAAACTATGTCGTACTTCTTCTTCTTCTTCTTCTGCTTCTTCATAACAGGGATAGGATCCCTCCGGGCAGCCCCCAATCCCCACCAAACCGTGAACTTAACCTGGCACGTCATAGACCTTTCCACAAGTAACGTCATTTGGCAAGCTTCAAACATGACCCCCCCACACACACATGGTTTCCAATCATGACCGGGGATCTGACCCAATTCTACCACACTGCCGCTATGCAATGGAAATTAACCCAGGGAGGCACTAGCGGCAGGTACTGGTAATTTTATGTATGCCCAGGGCATGACAGAGATAAAAACTGTAACAATCCCACTCAGTATTATTGCCCCAACTGGTCCTGTGTCACCACAGTTTTCATAAATTAGAGCCCTGCCAAGCCCAACGACTTAATACAAGTGCAGAGGGCAGGTACCCCCAACTTCCATAAACGATGCAACCCTACCCAAGGTGAACAATGTAACCCCATAACAATAAGCTTCACCAAAGAAGGCAGGAATGCTCGAGAATGGGAAATGGGAAAAGTATGGGAACTCAGAGTATACAGTGCCGGGGCTGGGGATCCAGGAACTACCTTTATAATAAAATTAACAGTTCGGAGCCCCCTTACGGCTACAGAACCTGACCCAGTACTTGTCCCTGAGCCTAAACCGCTGCCACCATGCATTAGTCCGAGTCCCACAGAGGCTATGACAAACTCATCTAGACAGGCAAGCTCCATAAATCGGTCTGGCCCAAAACACATACACGGACCCCCCATGCATCCACTATGGAACTTACTTACCCAAGCTTATACGTTCCTGAATACCACAAGGCCAGAATTTACTCAGTCCTGTGGCTATAACATCCAGCCCCCATATTATAAAGGTATTGCAGTAATGGGAAATCATACAACTGAGCATAATTCCAGTTCTTGTAGGTGGCAGCTCACTCTCCAATCGGTAACAGGCCAAGGATTATGCATAGGCCGCCCCGCACCAGAATTTCAGTCCCTATGCAACACTACACTGCCTGTAACCAGCTTGAACTATCACCTGCCCCTTGAAGACGGCTGGTGGACCTGTACCACAGGCCTAACTCCTTGCTTCCATGGACAAGTCCTAAACCAAACCTGGGGGGGCTTTTGTGTGTTAGTACAACTGCTCCCTAAAATCCTCTACCACACTGATGAAGACATACTCCGTTGTTATAGCACCAGTACCCACCAGAAAAAAAGGAGGGAGTCAGTCACCACCATTACCCTGGCAGTCCTCTTTGGACTCGGACTGGCAGGAACAGGGATGGGTATAGCCTCCCTAGCAATGCAAAGCCACCACTATGATGGCCTTGGGGCTGCTATAGGTCTAGACATTGAAAGAATAGAAACCTCCATCTCTCATCTCCAGGATTCTTTAACCTCCTTGTCTGAGGTAGTCTTGCAGAATCGTAGAGGGCTAGATTTAGTATTCCTACATCAGGGTGGACTGTGCGCTGCACTAGGAGAAAAGTGCTGCTTCTATGCAGACCATTCAGGTGTCATTAAAGAATCCATGGCCAAAGTCCGAAAAGGCTTAGCCAAATGGAAATTGGAGCAGGAACAGAGACAAGGATGGTTTGAAAGCTGGTTCAGTCATTCCCCATGGCTAACTACCCTGCTGTCCACCATAGCGGGACACTTGATAATACTCCTATTGTTACTCACTTTTGGTCCGTGCATCCTAAACAAGCTAGTAGCATTTATAAAAGCTAGAGTAAGTACTGTACAACTTATGGTCCTCAGACAACAGTACGAACAGGTACCCCTGGACAACTTAGCACGCTAAAAAAATCCAGAATTAAATTCACTTCACCTTCATGAAAAGGGGGGAATGAAAGGACGAGGACCATAGCAAGATGTATCATAGGCTTGAGTTAAAAGTATGGTATATAAAAAATTTGAATAAGTATGTGTGATCAGCTTATAGACAATAGCACAGCCATTTTAGCTTTCTAGTTTTTAGCCAGAGTGTAGCTTGCAGCTGCTTAAAGTTTCAGTTACAGGAAAAACCGCAAAATTATAGCCTAGGCTTCAACCCTTCCCCTTACCACATAACACCCCTTAGCAACAACCAATCAGGCGATAATAAGAGGTTACCTAAAATTCCAGATGTCTCAGCAACTTCCCTAGTTGACAGGCTGTGGTCAGCTCGAGGTCGGCTTGAATAAAATGAGCCAATCCCATGCACATGCAGTAACCACTAACAGCTGCCATCCAATCAAATGATGACAAGTCTGGAAAACCCCCACCAAGCTCCTTCCCCTCTGTAACCGCAATAAAAGTTGCCTGCTTAGGGAAGTCGGGGCCTCTGGGTGTATTCCGCTGTGTCGGTTGGCAACAGAGGTCCAGGCTCGAGCTTGCAAATAAAGACTCTCTTGATCTTACATCGGAATTGGCTCTTGGTGGTCTCTCGGATGGAACTCTCGGCCGCTACACATAGAGGTGACCTATATTTACCTATAAATTTATTAAATGCTGATAAAGAATAATTACCATATCAATATTCAGGCATGCCAACATAATAGAACTTTTCCAAACTTTTAAATTATTTATTTATTTATCTATTTATTACTTGCTTTTAGAGATGAGGTTTCGCTATGTTGTTCAGGCTGGTCTTGAATTCCTGGACTCAAACAGTCCGCCTACCTCAGCCTCCAAAAGTGTTAGGATTACAGGAGTGGGCCACCACACCCAGCATACTTCATTATGTTTTATTTTGTTGTATATGGCATTTGTCCCACTATTTTTGTAACTGGGGCAAAATGAGAGGTTCCTTAGTCTAGAACACTTCATATACTCCCGTAAACTGTCTGAATCAAATATTTTTATTTATTTACTTTTAAAATTTTATTTATTCTTCTGCCAAACACAACTGGTCTTCATCTACAATTTTAAGAAGCAGTGGTTCTTGGTTTTACATCTGTTAATGTGCTGAATCATGTTTTTTTTTTAAAAGCAGTATGTCAACTGAAGAAAGAGCAGGGGCCTTGGGCTAGGGAACATTGTTACATTTTAGCATGCTGATTGAGAGGTACAGGGCTTCAGGGCAGGGTCTAGCCAGGTTGGCGGCAGGCAGGCCAGGTACCAGCTTTAGTAAGCCTTTTTCAAGAATTCCAGGCAGCACTTGCCACATTGCTGGGGTACACCATCACAAAATCAATCATTCCCATGATAGGGATCTTCAATAATAAGTCATTTTTATGGATCATAGCTCCCAAGTAGTTCAATTTTAGCTTTGTGATTTTGTTGTTTTGTTTTGTTTTGTTTTTTGCGTGTGTCTTTTTTGAGTTGGAGTCTCACTCTGTCGCCCAGACTGGAGTGCAGTGGCCGCTCCCAGCCACTGCAGCCTCGACCTGCTGGGCTCCAGCGATTCTTCCACCTCAGCCTTCCAAGTAGCCAGAACTACAGGCGCGCACTACCACGCCCGGCTAATTTTTTGATTTATTGTAGAATTAAGGTCTCGCCAAGTTGCCCAGGCGGGTCTCGAACCCGCGGCTTCAGGCAATCCACTCACCTCAGCCTTCCAAAGCACAGGATTACAGGCTGAGCCACCAAGCCCGGCTTAGCTCTGTAGTTTTTAACTTGATTACTTTTTCTCTTCAGATCTCTAATTAGTCTGGCATGATGGTGCACATCTGTATTCCCAACTACTTGGGAGGCTGAGGTGGAAGAATCGCCTGAGCCCAGGAAGTCCAGGATGAGGTTAGCCGTGCAAGCCAGTCTGTGCAACAGAGTAAAACCATGACTCAAAACAAACCCAGATCTCTCTGATAGCTTTCATTGATACATAGTATGTAACCAAACATGGCAAAGTCTTCTTTGGAAACCTGCCACATGGCTCATGTGAATGCTGTGCTTTTTCATATAGCTCTTCCCTCCATAGTCAGGAGTATTCCCTATCTCATACCTGGACTTTGCAGTGCAGTCTACCCTCCAATTCTCTGAAAAGTTTTGATCAGTTACAAGTTCCTTAAAAACTGCTTCTGCAATGGGTAACTGACAAATGTTGTCCAGACACACACACGGCAACGACTTGGTTACCTGGTCCACCATCTTCCTACCTGCAAGGCCTAATAATGGTTTTAATATTTATTTACTTATTTATTTATTTATTTATTTACTGAGTCGGAGTCTCACTCCATTGCCCAGACTGGAGTGCAGTGGCATGCTCACAGCCACCCCAGCATGGACCTGCTGGGCTTTTGCGACCCACCTCAGCCTTCCAAGTAGCCGGAACTACACGTGTGCACTACCATGCCTGGCTAATGTTGATTTATTGTAGAGTCGAGGGCTCGCCAAGTTGCCCAGGCTGGTCTCAAACCCACGGGCTCAGGTAATCCACTCGCCTCAACCTCCCAAAGTGTGGGATTACAGGCTGAGTCACCATTTTTAACATTTTTTAAAAGTTTTAACATTTTTAAAAAGTTGAGAGAAAGAAGGAGAATAGTATTTTCATGACACATGAAAATGATAAGAAAATAGAACTTCAGTGTCCATAAAGTGCCACACTCATTCAGTTATACATTTCCCATGGCTGCTTCCATGCCTCTTGGACAGAGCTGAGATGTTGTAACACAGATTGTACGGCTTGCCACGCCTAAAATATGTACTATCTGGCCGTTTACAGGAAAAGTTTGCCAACCCGTGCTCTGAATAGAACAGGAAGCACATACCAAAGGATGATCAAACTATTTAAAAAAAAATTTAAAAGCCAGGCGTGGTGGATCACACTTTGGGAGGTCGAGGCGAGAGGATTGCCTGAGCCCAGGGGTTCGAGACCAACCTGGACAATTGATGAGACCTCATCTCAAAAATAAATAAAAAAATTAGCCAGGCATGGTTGTGTGCATCTGTAGTCCCAGCTTCTTGGAAGGCTGAGGTGGAAGAATCTCCTGTGCTTAGCATGTCGAGGCTGCGGTAGCCATGAGCATGCCACTGCACTCCAACAGAGTGAGACTCTGACTCAAAAAAAAAAAGAAGGAAATGTACAAATAAGAGAGTAGGAAGAAAAAGAGTGAAAGAGGCTGGGCACGGTGGCTCAGGCCTGTAATCCCAGCACTTCGGGAGGCCAAGGCAAGAGAATTTCCTGGGCCCACAGGTTAGAGCTAGCCTAGGCAACTTGGCAACACCTCGTTTCAACAATAAATAAATAAAAAACATTAGCTGGGTGTGATGGCATGTGCTTGCAGTCCCAGCTACTTGGAAACTGAGGTGGAAGGATTGCCTGAGCCCAGCAGATAGAGGCTGCGGTGGCCGTTAGTGTGCCACTGCCCTTCAGCCTAGGTGACAGAGTGAGACTCCAACTCAAAACAAAAAAGAGTGAAAAAAAACCTCTCTAATGTCCATTTGGGAACTAAATCAAAGGCCACTGAACCAAGGATATTCTACTCGTATGAGTATGTTAGCATGTTAGCACAAAGCTGATACCAAAATACCTTAACGAAAGAAATATTTCCAGCCAGGTGTGGTGGCTCATGCCTTTATTTACTCCCCTAACCATTTCAACTTTTTTTTTTTTTTTTTGAGTTGGAGTCTCACTCTGTCACCCAGACTGGAGTGCAGTGGTCGCTCCCGGCCACCGCAGCCTCGACCTGCTGGGCTCCGGCGACCCTTCTGCCTCAGCCTTCCGAGTAGCCGGAATTACAGGCTTGTGCTTCCACACCCAGCTAATTTTTCTGATTTATTGTAGAGATGAGGTCTCACCAAGTTGCCCAGGCGGGTCTCAAACCCGCGGGCTCAGGCAATCCACACATCTCAGCCTCCCAAAAGTGCGGGATTATAAGATGAGCCACTGACCCTGGCTGGCTCATGCCTTTAATCCCAGCACTTTGGGAGGCGAAGGCGAGAGGATTGCTTGAGCCCAGGGGTTCAAGATCAGTGTGGACAACTTGGTGAGACCTCAACTCTATAATAAATTTTTTAAAAATTAACTGGGCGTGGTAGCGTGTACTTGTGATTCCAGCTACTTGGAAGGCTGAGGCGGAAGGATCATCTGAGCCCAGCAGGTCTAGGCTGCTGTGAACATGCCACTGCACTCCATCATGGGTGACAGAGTGAGACTCCAATTCAAAAATAAATAATATAAAAAGTAAAAAAAAAAAAAGATTTTTTTTTTAGTTGGATTCTCACTCCGTCGCCCAGGCTGGAGTGCAGTGGCATACTCACAGTCACCCCAGCATCAATCCACTGGACTCCGGCGATCCTTCCACCTCAGCCTTCCAAGGAGCCAGAACTACAGGCACAGGCTACCGCTCCTGGCTAATTTTTGATGGATTGTAGAGAGTTCTCGCCAAGTTGCCTGGGCTGTCTCAAACCTGTGGGCTCAGGTAATCCACTTGCATCAGCCTCCCAAAGTGCTGGGATTACAAACTAATGAGCTCGGTGACTCAGCCTGTAATTCCAGCACTTTGGGACGCTGAGGTGAGTGGACTGCCTGAGCCCGCGGGTTCGAGACCCACCTAGGCAACTTGGTGAGACCTCATCTCTACAATAAATCAAAAAATTAGCCGGGTGTGGTAGCACGCACCTGTAGTTCCAGCTACTTGGAAGCCTGAGCAGAAGGATCGCCGGAGCCCAGGAGGTCGAAGCTGCGGTGACCAGGAGCGGCCACTGCACTCCAGTCTGGGTGAAAGAGTGAGACTCCAACTCAAAAAAAAAAAAAAACAAGCTAAACCACCGAGCCTGGCCAAAAGATTTTCAAATACAAAGGTTAATATAGCAAATTAAAACCAAGTCTTGCATATCTTCATATTTGAAGCACAGGACACTCACTTTTCAGTAATTCTTTGCATTTTGGGGTATAAACACTTTATTACCACTGCGAAAGGAGGACAACAAATTGAAATATTTTCCAATTTATTTATCACTGCATACACATAGACACCCAATTGCACGAACTCACATTCACCAGAAAAATGTTCCCTGTCCAAATAAAAGCAAAAACAATAATAACAAAGCAATTCCTCAAGCCACATCTATACGTTGTATTAGAGCAAACAAAAACAAGAAATGCTGGGAGTAAGTGCAAAATGTAAAGTTAACTGAAAGAAAAACAATGAACAGCATTAGCAATATACAAAATATTCCTAGGAAATAAATAATTGATGATTTCTCTGCTTCTCTAGAATGTTAGAACTACAGAGCTGATTTGTTGAATCTAGCCCGTGTCAGCTTCTAGAACCAGAAAACATTTTACTGTCATTCCTTGATGTCAAAATAAAATTCCCTAGGGTATCTAGGCAGTGAGACTAAACATACAAATGGACAATGGGCAGACTATATATAAAAATAGACCTCTGATCTATTTTCCTGGGCAGTAACCACCCCAGGAAATGAATCCATTATATTCGGTAACCATCCCAAGAAGTCAATCTACTGTCTGTAAGTCAGGTTTATAGGAAGTCAGATTACTATCTCCAGCAATTAGTCCAGGAAGCCAAACAATAACTCCTGTAACAGTCAGTCCCAAATGGTCAGGACTTGATTATTATCTGGCAGCTTCCCTAACTTTTGCTGCCTGCTTCCAATTTAGGACAAAGTAGAGAAAGTCAGATATTTTCGCCTAAGCTGTCAGAGACCCTCTCCGACCTTGGAGGGAAGAGTTAGGACCCGCACCGGAGAATCTGGATGGTGAGAAGAGACCACTCGGAGACAGTTCTTCTGGGAACAGTCTGATCAGGACTGAAGCCAAATTTTATTCGGACTCCTTCCAACTTATATACCATTTTCTATACCCTCCAGCAGTGTGATAATCACTTGCTGGGGGCGTACAAGTTCTGTGCTTTACAAACTATGCATCACAAGACCATCACGAGATTTGCAAGTTCCAAACAAACAATTCGAATTCCATGATGCCTGTTGTGCTTCACAAAACCCACATTAAGGTCACAGGTGCACAATTTCAATACAGATCGTTCAAAGTGTTTTCCATAATGTTCAATAAATCATTCATATTATACTCTTTGTTCTAAACCCTGATCAATACAAAAACTTTCTAAGTTAACTCTAGGTTCAATCCAAGTTCACTGACTCCTAATATTTTTTAACGATTAATATTATCAACTTAACACTATACTATAATCTATAAGTTTACTTAAATGACTTAGCTGTTAGTTATACTATTATCCTATTACGATTTAACGTAATGCCTTATAACTCAGTTAAAACTTATTCTTAAACTACCAAACTTTACTATAATTCATATGAGTTTATGTCTAAACTTTAATTTTTATATAATCTAATGATTGACCTTTAATACTATGCTATATCCTATTAAGCTAATACTTTATCATTAATTCTTTTATAAATTTTATAGTAACTATTATATTTGAATAATGTAGCAAAAGGAAACAAAACAGCAAGCATAAATTTACGCAACTATGAGTGTATATGTATATATTTTATCCTAACAAGTCTACTCTAAAAATCAAATAGTACCTGTCACACTCTTGAACAAGGAAATGCATGGCCACCATGACGGTGGTTATGGGCTGAAGCAGACAGAGTTTCGGTAATTAACGAAACAAAAGAAAACGTTCTGCCTGGCTAGGGGCAGGGTGACAAAACTATTATGGTAATTTAGTTTCTAATCTTAGCCCTAGGGGAAACTGCTTTCCGGAACAAGAGCTGACTACCCAGTCTACCAGGAAATAGAAGTTAAAAAATATCTAGAAAGAAGTAAAACTTAGAAAGACAGAGAAAAATAATTCTGCTGTGCGCTTTCCATCAGGCATATTGATATTTACTTATAAGTTTTACTGCCATGTATGCACCCTGGTCACTAATCACACGCCAATATTATAGGTATAAGTGATATCCTATGTCAGAGGCGATCTTCCAGATGGGCCTTTACAGGCCTCAGCCATGTAGCTATAGATGTTGGCTTCCAACACTAACCAATCACTTGGGTGTTCCACTTCCTGTTAGTCCACCTACAGCTTCCACATGCCAATAGCATCCAATCAGGACACACCTCAAACCTTGCCTTCTTCCTACCCTCCTTCACTCCCCTTTTAAAGCTCTCCCACTCCCCTAACAGCCTTTGAGTTTCTGCCAAAATGCAAGCAATGGTGGTGGCTGACTCTCTTGCTATAACAAGCTCTGAGTAAATGGCCTTTGCTTGTTCTCATTTGGGAAGTCTTCATTTACTTCCACAAGACCATATTAGCTTCGTCATCAGTGTCTTCTCTCTTTTTTTGAGTTGGAGTCTCACTCTGTTGCCCAGGCTAGAGTGCAGTGGCATGCTCACAGTCACTGCAGCCTCAACCTGCTGGGCTCAGGTGATTCTTCTGCCTCAACCTTCCAAGTAGCTGAAACTACAAGCACGCGCCACCACGTCCAGCTAAATTTTTTGATTTACTGTACAGATGAGGTCTCGCCAAGTTGCCGGGCTGGTCTCAAACTGCGGAGCTCAGGTAGTCCTTTCACTTCTGCCTCCCAAAGTGCTGGGATTACAGGCTTGAGCCACCATGCCCAGCCGTCTTCTAGTTTTAATGCTTTGCTATTCAACACTTGCTATGACAAAGACTGTTTGGCTAACTTCCTGGAATTTGTAACATTGTGAGTGCCTGGCTGCCTTAATATTCCAGGGAGCAATTTTGAGGCCGTTTTAGTTTCTGCATGGTAATTACAAAGACGTTAGAGAGGAAAGCCTGCATCCTGGGAGTAGCCCTTTACCTCTAATCAAGTTGATTTATTCCTCTCCAGTAATATTACTCACAGCTATTTTTAAAAAGAAGATAGAGGTCATCAGCTGTTGCTATTTTGTACATGACCTTCTTTCTGCCAGGAAAAATACCCTTGTCTCCTTGCTGGCTCTGAGTTTGAAGTCTGGTCACCCTTTCCTGATTCTTGCTGTTGGTGAACCTGAAACAGGAGGCTCTTTCAATGCTAGGAGGTGAACAGCAAAATGGCTGTTTTGAAGATGATGGAGAAAGGAGACCATTGGCAGTTAGTTTCAAGAAATTGAGTTTCTAAATCCTCAACTTCTGTGCATCCATTTTCTTTCTCTTTCTCTTTTTTCTTTTTGAGTTGGAGTCTCATTCTGTCATCCAGATGGGTCACCTACTCTTGAGCTTAAACAAGCATTGCAATGTGGAACAACCTCCTTAGTGACCCTTCCAGAATTAGCTGACTGCAAAGGAAAATCATTCAATGTGCCGTGCCACCCACTATTCCTATTCCCTCATACCCTGTTTCTTCTAACCTTGTTTACTCCAATGGAGTGTTGTCTCTTTTGCAAGTCTTCCTCCCCACCAACCCTTATTATAAGAGTCTTTCTAAAAAGAGTCTCACTTTCTCTAAATCCAAATTTGTTTTCATTTGACTCTTTATAGCAAGCTGGATGAGAATGGAAGGAATTTTATTATAGTGATTTCATTCAATTATTTGAACTCTTAAAATATATGCCAAAAATTTTATAGTGATCAATGATCAAAAGTTGATTTAATGCAATTTCAGCTGTCAAATTTGTAGGCCCTCCCTCCATTTTGTTGAAAGCAACGAATAGGAAAACAACTGACTTTCAAAAGATGCATTACTTCATCATCAGACCCATCCACTTCCTCAATGGCCAACACTGATGTTTAGAAATATATCCTTCCTGGCCGGATGTGGTGGCTCACGCCTGTAATCCCAGAACTTTGGCAGGTGGAGGCGAGCGGATTGCCTGAGCCCACTTGATCGAGACCAGCCTAGCCAACTTGGTGAGACCTCATCTCTACAATAAAATTAAAAATAGCTGGGCTTGGTAGCACGCATCTATAGTTCTGGCTACTCAGAAGGTTGAGGTGGAAGTGTTGCCAGAACTCAGCAGCTCGATGCTGGGATGACCGTGAGTGTGCCACTGCATTCCAGCCTGGGTGACAGTGAGACTCCCACTCAAAAATAAATAAATAAATAAATAGATAGATAAATAAATAAAATTCAAGAGTAGCCCAAAATTTAGGGGTCTCTGGGAAAAAAATAAGCCTACCTAAAATTTGGTCAAGTCAGGTTACCAGCTGCTTTGTCCAGACTGGTCAGTACAAACAGTTCAGCTAATCCTTCATGAAACAAAGAATGGGAAATTTGAGAGCCTGTGTTGGCTTTGTCAGAGGTAAACAAGGGGATCATCCATTAATCTTATCTAAATCATATGGGAGGAAGTATGAGTTTTTGTAGAAAGCTGTTTCCAGAACCACAAAAGGGTGAATTTGATGCTGAACCCTATGCATTCTATTTTTTTGTTTGTTTGTTTGAGTTGGAGTCTCACTTTTGTCACCCAGGCAGGAGTGCAGTGGCATACTCATGGCCACCACAGCCTTGACTTGCTGGGCTCAGGTGATCCTTTCGCCTCAGCCTTCCAAGTAGCTGGAACTACAGATGCAAGCCACCATGCCTGGCTAGTTGTGTTGTGATTTATTGTAGAGATGAGATCTCACCAAGTTGCCCAGGCTGGTCTTAAATCCCCTGGGTTTAGGTAATCTTCTTGCCTTGGCCTCCCAAAGTGCTAGGATTACAGGCTGAGCCACAGCACCTGGCCTATGCATTCTATTGAACCAAGAGCATCCATGGAGCACCCCTTCCACTAAGATATGTATTTCCAGTCACATTTCACTCCCATGCTGGGGTAACCACTAATTTAGCTACTAGTGAGTCTTAGGTTCAAGAATGACAGAAAGACTCATTAGATACCATTTGTTTTCATAATATAGATGCTCATCCTGTGTAAGCTGCTCCATTCTGCAGAATCTGCGATCAGATTTTTGGCATCCTGATTGTTTTACCTAAAGACCCACGACTGCAAGGATTTCTCAGACAGTTGCTGGCATTTTTCAACAAAATAATCCAGTTTATTTATACTGTAATGCTGGTTGTCTGTAATGATTTGCATTCCCCCAGTGGGATCTTGGCTAGTTTGGTTTTTAGTGAGGGGTCTCAGTGAGGTGGCCGGGTGAATAATTATGTTATTCTTCCATGTCCTCTATAGGGCACAAGGGCCGCTATGAGGATCAGACTTTGTTTCAAATACTGGCCGCCATTCGAGTTCTGGGATTCTCCTTTCTCTTCTCTTTATCAGTGGTTTCATTTCCAACAATGCCATAAGAAACAACCATGGAATAGTGTTCTTAAGCTTTTCCTCCTCAGCTTACTTCTCCTTTTTAACCCATTAAATCCATTCTTAGTGAATCAGATCAATGTTTTTTAAATCCCACTGGTAATATCGATAATTGGATGGAGTCATAAAAATGTTAGCCATATCAAACAGCATGGTGGTTAAGCAACCTTTCAAGCAGCAAATTCCCTTATCCTCTTTCTATTTTCTTACATCATAGAGGTTTTACTTCTATGGAGTCAGAGGTCTTCACATCAATGGCCACTTAAAAAAAAATGTTATTGGGCTGGGCATGGTGGCTCACGCCTATAATCCCAGTACTTAGGGAGGTCGAGGCGAGAGGATTGCCTGAGCCTGGGGATTCAAGACTAGCCTGGGCAACTTGTTGAGACCTCGTCTCTACAATAAATCAAAAAAATTAGCTGGGCACGATAGCAGGCGCCTGTAATTCTGGCTACTTGGAAGGCTGAGAGGGAAGGATCACCTGAACCCAGCATATCGACGCTGGGGTGATCGTAAGTGTGCCACTGCACTCCAACCTGGGTGACAGAGTGAGACTCTGACTCAAAAAAAATCATCATCTCCAAAACATCAGAACAATTGCCACTTTTGATGCAAATCTGGATTGATGGAAAGACTAACAAAACATAATGTGATTTCAATACCAATTTACTTAACTTATTCAAAGGATATGGGACAGGTAGTTCAGCAAGTGAATACCACTTTGAGTAAGAAGTATCCCAGGCGCAGCTTCCAAGATCTCTCACTTCATGGGTCATGCCCAGTTACAAGGGATAAAGGTTAAGCAAGATGGAACACCTTGGCGCTGGGAAGCTTCGACTACCTGCTCCTTGACTTTTCATACCCTACTAGTCAAATTGCTTCTCAGTGTATGTACCTTCATTCCATTCTTCAAGGCAGCTGCATCACATCAGTGAAAGGCTATACAGTAAATAGCCTGGACAACCAGATACACCTCACACAGAAAAAACACGATCCACACAACATTCTCCATTTACCTTAACTTAATACACTGTGAGAATTAATCTTGCAAGAAGATAAATTCAGTGTCAACGTCTCAGGTGTCTCTGGGCCAGAAACAAAGCGTTTCAGTTCCCTGAGAATTGTTTTCTTACAATGTTCAATAATTACTTCTTTAAAAGTGTGCCATATTTACTTTTTGTGATTGTTGGCTACTTATAACTATAATGGTAATTTAATCCAGAAGAAACATTTAACACTTAGAGCTTTACGATCACAGGAAATAAAAACTTTTTTTTTTTTGAATTGGAGTCTCACTCTGTCGCCCAGACTGGAGTGCAGTGACCGCTCCTGACCACCACAGTCTCGATCTGCTGGGCTTCGGCGACCCTTCCGCCTCAGCCTTCCAAGTAGCCGGAAC